>NC_047101.1:20450302-20680555 GCF_902459505.1 Geotrypetes seraphini | reverse complement strand
TAAAAAAAAAGTTACAAGGGGGGGGTGTTTCGATCAAAAAAAGTTACAAGGGGGGGGGTGTTTCGATCAAAAAAGTTACAAGGGGGGGTGTTCGATCAAAAAAAGTTACAAGGGGGGGGTGTTTTCGATCAAAAAAAGTTAAAAGGGGGGGGTGTTTCGATCAAAAAAAGTTAAAAGGGGGGGGTGTTTCGATCAAAAAAAGTTACAAGGGGGGGTGTGTTTCGATCAAAAAAAGTTACAAGGGGGGATTGTTTCGATCAAAAAAAGTTAAAAGGGGGGGTGGGTTTCGATTCAAAAAAAGTTAAAAGGGGGGGGTGTTTCGATCAAAAAAAGTTACAAGGGGGGGGTGTTTCGATTTTCCAAAAAAAAGTTACAAGGGGGGGGTGTTTCGATTTTCCAAAAAAAGTTACAAGGGGGGGGTGTTTCGATTTTCCAAAAAAAGTTACAAGGGGGGGGTGTTTCGATTTTCCAAAAAAAAGTTACAAGGGGGGGGTGTTTCGATTTTCCAAAAAAAAGTTACAAGGGGGGGTGTTTCGATTTTCCAAAAAAAGTTACAAGGGGGGGGTGTTTCGATTTTCCAAAAAAAGTTACAAGGGGGGGGGGTTTCGATTTTCCAAAAAAAGTTACAAGGGGGGGGTGTTTCGATTTTCCAAAAAAAGTTACAAGGGGGGGGTGTTTCGATTTTCCAAAAAAAGTTACAAGGGGGGGGTGTTTCGATTTTCCAAAAAAAGTTACAAGGGGGGGTGTTTCGATTTTCCAAAAAAAAGTTACAAGGGGGGGGTGTTTCGATTTTCCAAAAAAAGTTACAAGGGGGGGTGTTTCGATTTTCCAAAAAAAAGTTACAAGGGGGGGGTGTTTCGATTTTCCAAAAAAAAGTTACAAGGGGGGGGTGTTTCGATTTTCCAAAAAAAGTTACAAGGGGGGGGTGTTTCGATTTTCCAAAAAAAAGTTACAAGGGGGGGGTGTTTCGATTTTCCAAAAAAAAGTTACAAGGGGGGGGTGTTTCGATTTTCCAAAAAAAAGTTACAAGGGGGGGGTGTTTCGATTTTCCAAAAAAAAGTTACAAGGGGGGGGTGTTTCGATTTTCCAAAAAAAAGTTACAAGGGGGGGGTGTTTCGATTTTCCAAAAAAAGTTACAAGGGGGGGGTGTTTCGATTTTCCAAAAAAAAGTTACAAGGGGGGGGTGTTTCGATTTTCCAAAAAAAAGTTACAAGGGGGGGGTGTTTCGATTTTCCAAAAAAAAGTTACAAGGGGGGGGTGTTTCGATTTTCCAAAAAAAAGTTACAAGGGGGGGGTGTTTCGATTTTCCAAAAAAAAGTTACAAGGGGGGGTGTTTCGATTTTCCAAAAAAAAGTTACAAGGGGGGGGTGTTTCGATCAAAAAAAGTTACAAGGGGGGGGTGTTTCGATCAAAAAAAGTTACAAGGGGGGGTGTGTTTCGATCAAAAAAAGTTACAAGGGGGGGTGTTTCGATCAAAAAAAGTTACAAGGGGGGGGTGTTTCGATCAAAAAAAGTTACAAGGGGGGGTGTTTCGATCAAAAAAAGTTACAAGGGGGGGTGTTTCGATCAAAAAAAGTTACAAGGGGGGGGTGTTTCGATCAAAAAAAGTTACAAGGGGGGGTGTTTCGATCAAAAAAAGTTACAAGGGGGGGTGTTTCGATCAAAAAAGTTACAAGGGGGGGGTGTTTCGATCAAAAAAGTTACAAGGGGGGGGTGTTTCGATCAAAAAAAGTTACAAGGGGGGGGTGTTTCGATCAAAAAAAGTTACAAGGGGGGGGTGTTTCGATCAAAAAAAGTTACAAGGGGGGGGTGTTTCGATCAAAAAAAGTTACAAGGGGGGGTGTTTCGATCAAAAAAAGTTACAAGGGGGGGGTGTGTTTCGATCAAAAAAAGTTACAAGGGGGGGTGTTTCGATCAAAAAAAGTTACAAGGGGGGGTGTTTCGATCAAAAAAAGTTACAAGGGGGGGGTGTTTCGATCAAAAAAAGTTACAAGGGGGGGTGTTTTCGATCAAAAAAAGTTACAAGGGGGGGTGTTTCGATCAAAAAAAGTTACAAGGGGGGGGTGTTTCGATCAAAAAAAGTTACAAGGGGGGGGTGTTTCGATCAAAAAAAGTTACAAGGGGGGGTGTTTCGATCAAAAAAAGTTACAAGGGGGGGGTGTTTCGATCAAAAAAAGTTACAAGGGGGGGGTGTTTTCGATCAAAAAAAGTTACAAGGGGGGGTGTTTCGATCAAAAAAGTTACAAGGGGGGGTGTTTCGATCAAAAAAGTTACAAGGGGGGGGGTGTTTCGATCAAAAAAAGTTACAAGGGGGGGGTGTTTCGATCAAAAAAAGTTACAAGGGGGGGGTGTTTCGATCAAAAAAAGTTACAAGGGGGGGTGGTTTCGATCAAAAAAGTTACAAGGGGGGGTGTTTCGATCAAAAAAAGTTACAAGGAGGGGGGTGTTTCGATCAAAAAAAGTTACAAGGGGGGGGGGGGTGTTTCGATCAAAAAAAGATACAAGGGGGGGGTGTTCGATCAAAAAAAGTATACAAGGGGGGGGTGTTTCGATCAAAAAAAGTTAAAAGGGGGGGTGTTTCGATCAAAAAAAGTTACAAGGGGGGTGTTTCGATCAAAAAAAAGTTACAAGGGGGGGTGTTTCGATCAAAAAAAAAAGTTACAAGGGGGGGGTGTATCGATCAAAAAAAGTTACTAGGGGGGGTGTTTCGATCAAAAAAAGTTACAAGGGGGGGTGTTTGCGATCAAAAAAGAGTTACAAGGGGGGGTGTTTCGATCAAAAAAAAAAGTTACAAGGGGGGGGTGTTTTCGATCAAAAAAAGTTACAAGGGGGGGGTGTTTCGATCAAAAAAAGTTACAAGGGGGGGGTGTTTCGATCAAAAAAAAGTTACAAAGGGGGGGTGTTTCGATCAAAAAAAGTTACAAGGGGGGGGTGTTTCGATCAAAAAAAGTTACAAGGGGGGGTGTTTCGATCAAAAAAAGTTACAAGGGGGGGGGTGTTTCGATCAAAAAAAGTTACAAGGGGGGGGTGTTTTCGATCAAAAAAAGTTACAAGGGGGGGTGTTTCGATCAAAAAAAGTTACAAGGGGGGGAGTGTTTCGATCAAAAAAAGTTACAAGGGGGGGGTGTTTCGATCAAAAAAAGTTACAAGGGGGGGTGTTTCGATCAAAAAAAGTTACAAGGGGGGGTGTTTCGATCAAAAAAAGTTACAAGGGGGGGGTGTTTCGATCAAAAAAAGTTAAAAGGGGGGGGTGTTTCGATCAAAAAAAGTTACAAGGGGGGGGTGTTTCGATCAAAAAAAGTTAAAAGGGGGGGGGTGTTTCGATCAAAAAAAAGTTACAAGGGGGGGGTGTTTCGATTTTCCAAAAAAAAGTTACAAGGGGGGGGTGTTTCGATTTTCCAAAAAAAAGTTACAAGGGGGGGGTGTTTCGATTTTCCAAAAAAAAGTTACAAGGGGGGGGTGTTTCGATTTTCCAAAAAAAAGTTACAAGGGGGGGGTGTTTCGATTTTCCAAAAAAAAGTTACAAGGGGGGGGTGTTTCGATTTTCCAAAAAAAAGTTACAAGGGGGGGGTGTTTCGATTTTCCAAAAAAAAGTTACAAGGGGGGGGTGTTTCGATTTTCCAAAAAAAAGTTACAAGGGGGGGGTGTTTCGATTTTCCAAAAAAAGTTACAAGGGGGGGGTGTTTCGATTTTCCAAAAAAAAGTTACAAGGGGGGGGTGTTTCGATTTTCCAAAAAAAAGTTACAAGGGGGGGGTGTTTCGATTTTCCAAAAAAAGTTACAAGGGGGGGGTGTTTCGATTTTCCAAAAAAAGTTACAAGGGGGGGGTGTTTCGATTTTCCAAAAAAAAGTTACAAGGGGGGGGTGTTTCGATTTTCCAAAAAAAAGTTACAAGGGGGGGGTGTTTCGATTTTCCAAAAAAAAGTTACAAGGGGGGGGTGTTTCGATCAAAAAAAAGTTACAAGGGGGGGTGTTTCGATCAAAAAAAGTTACAAGGGGGGGGTTGTTTCGATTTTCCAAAAAAAGTTACAAGGGGGGGGGTGTTTCGATTTCAAAAAAAAGTTACAATGGGGGGGTTGTTTCGATTTCCAAAAAAAGTTACAAGGGGGGGTGTTTCGATTTCCAAAAAAAGTTACAAGGGGGGTGTTTCGATCCAAAAAAAAGTTACAAGGGGGGGTGTTTCGATTTCCAAAAAAAGTTACAAGGGGGGGGTGTTTCGATTTCAAAAAAAAGTTTACAAGGGGGGGGTGTTTCGATTTCCAAAAAAAGTTACAAGGGGTGGGTGTTTCGATTTCCAAAAAAAGTTACAAGGGGGGGGTGTTTCGATTTCCAAAAAAAGTTACAAGGGGGGGTGTTTCGATTTCAAAAAAAGTTACAAGGGGGGGTGTTTCGATTTCAAAAAAAGTTACAAGGGGGGGGTGTTTCGATTTCCAAAAAAAGTTACAAGGGGGGGTGTTTCCGATTTCCAAAAAAAGTTACAAGGGGGGGGTTGTTTCGATCAAAAAAAAGTTACAAGGGGGGGGTGTTTCGATTTTCCAAAAAAAAGTTACAAGGGGGGGGTGTTTCGATTTTCCAAAAAAAGTTACAAGGGGGGGGTGTTTCGATTTTCCAAAAAAAGTTACAAGGGGGGGGTGTTTCGATTTTCCAAAAAAAGTTACAAGGGGGGGGTGTTTCGATTTTCCAAAAAAAAGTTACAAGGGGGGGGTGTTTCGATTTTCCAAAAAAAGTTACAAGGGGGGGGTGTTTCGATTTTCCAAAAAAAAGTTACAAGGGGGGGGTGTTTCGATTTTCCAAAAAAAGTTACAAGGGGGGGGTGTTTCGATTTTCCAAAAAAAGTTACAAGGGGGGGGTGTTTCGATTTTCCAAAAAAAAGTTACAAGGGGGGGGTGTTTCGATTTTCCAAAAAAAAGTTACAAGGGGGGGGTGTTTCGATTTTCCAAAAAAAAGTTACAAGGGGGGGGTGTTTCGATTTTCCAAAAAAAAGTTACAAGGGGGGGGTGTTTCGATTTTCCAAAAAAAAGTTACAAGGGGGGGGTGTTTCGATTTTCCAAAAAAAGTTACAAGGGGGGGGTGTTTCGATTTTCCAAAAAAAAGTTACAAGGGGGGGTATTACGATAAAAAAGTTACAAGGGGGGGTATTACGATAAAAAAAAGTTACAAGGGCGGGGTATTACGATAAAAAAAGTTACAAGGGGGGGGTATTACGATAAAAAAAGTTACAAGGGGGGTATTACGATAAAAAAAGGTACAAGGGGGGGTATTACGATAAAAAAAGTTACAAGGGGGGGGTATTATGATAAAAAAGTTACAAGGGGGGTATTACGATAAAAAAAGTTACAAGGGGGGGTATTACGATAAAAAAAAGAATATATATGTTTTAGAAATAATTGCATACTGTTTATAGTAAAACATACTTTTATATTACCTAACAAATATAAATGACTCCCCCCCCCCCGAGAACCGTCAAACTCAAAGCTCCGGGGGAAGCCGTACTCCTTTCCCTCGGTGCCGCTGTTGCGCTGAGGGGGGGGGGGCGTCTGCTTCCGTCTCCTGCATTCTCAGCGCTTCCTTCTGGAAGTCCGGCTCCGGAACGAAGGCGAGCCGCGAGTGTGGGGCCGTTTCTGCAGCCGTGAGGTGGCGCGCATGCGCACTCCTACCGCCACAGCCCGACAGATCAGATCTCAGGGAACACGTGGCAAGAGTGCGCATGCGCGCTTAGTGTTTTATTATTATAGATATCATATAAATAAGCAGAAAATCACAATGAATCCAATGAATAAAAAATACCAAATATATGCATAAATAGTGTAACAAAGCAAAATGAGGACCAAACTCAATTAAACATAGAAAAGCCAAAAGCATTTATAAAATCTGGCCACATGATAAATGAGAGAATCTAGCAATGATAGCATAGAGACAAAAAGGCATAAAGAATAGATAAAAATCATGTATATAAAATAATAATGTAAAATTATATAAGCCAGACAAAATAATGAAGAAGCATAGAAAAGTCAATTGAGAAGACAAAAACGTGAAATTGTATATAAACCAGACTAAAATGTAATGAGAAACCAAGGTAAAGCCACAAGGCAACATAATAAAAATTAAAGTTTAAAATATGCGCTAAAAAGAAGAAAAGGCAATGAAACCACAAACAGCAGTGCGTAAGACGAATAGACGATGATGCCAGAACAAACACCCCCCCAAAAAAAAACTAGACACTGGGACAAACCAAAACAACTGAAGCAACGAATACGACCAAAATAGAGAAATGCCGGTAGCAAATGGAAAGAGAAGTGTGAACCAGAGCAGAGAGTAAAACAAGACATTAGGGCAAAATAAAAGGGATTTAACCTGATTAAACAACATTTCATTCAACGTGAAGCATTTTCCTTGGTCGCGTCACCGCTTCTGAATCGGATCTCCTCCTTCACCTTCTCCTCTCAGTCGCTGGTATCGGGGCCCTTGGGGGACTCAGGCGGCTCACCAAATACAGCTGATTTCCTGCTTTAGTCTTGCACATGACACCGCCCGACCAATCAGCTTCAACGCAGTGAGCTCAGCATGTAGGCACACTGAGCACCTACGTTCTGAGCTCACTGCTCAATATGGCTGTTCCTGCTGCAGCGCTGGACCCGGACCAGTCTTAACTTGAAAATTTCAACGATCGACATTAGGTAGGCCTCGGAATGGGAACTCCGGATCCATTCCCATGGGAGTTCCGTGGGCCTGGGAGGGGTCCCTGTGGGAGTCCCGTTGACTTTGGGGGATCCCCACAGGACTCCCGCGATCCCCGTTCCCGTGCAGACCTCTACCTGAGGCAGCATGTATTTGTGAAACGCTGGCCATCGTTGGTATACCGATCAGTGAAGATAAGTGGAATATTTCTTCTATCATTTAATTTTCGTTGGCAAACTACAGTACAGCATAAGACTTTATTACATAATGAAGGTTTTTTGCCAGTGAGGTGAATGCTCGACCACCTCTTTGAGCCATTTTGGTGAGGTGGGAGGGCCCTATCTGAGGCTTTTTCCTTCATTTTTAGATTGAGAAAAGTCTATGCTGTTTCTGCCTTACATTATTGGACATCTTCACATTCAATGTTGAAAGTGTTTACCCTATCATACCTAGCGTATATGACACCCAGGGACGATCATTTTTTAACATCCCTTCCTCTCTATAAAGAACATGATTTTTGGTAATAATCCGCAAGTCACACATGAGTGTACCTAGAAAAAGGCAGCATCTTACACACTGCAGCGAGCACTAGAACATCAATACACCCAATGTACAACAAACCCAAGCCAGATTAGAACAGATCAACCCTTCACAATCAATGCTAACAAAAAAACATGACTTTTGTACACATAGAACACAGAAACACCCTCGTCCAATACGGAATGTAATCACAAACTAAAAATAGAAATATGTAGACAAAAGTTAAACTGAACCACCAAGAAGCCGGACTCTGCATACAATGCAACACCACAGAAATAGTGATGCATGGCCCCTAATATTATACAAAATATAAAGACAGCAGATGTATATTTGAGAAAATAGAAATAACAAATCACATTACAAATTAACAAACAAAAAATGGAAAATAAGATAATACCATTTTATTGTACTAATATATTTTTCAATTAACTTTCAGAGGTCAAAATCTCTTTTCTCAGGTCAGTAAAGTATATTGCTGTTACAGCATCCTGTTCTAACCTGAACAAGAGAGATTTGGTCTCTGAAAGCTAGTCAAAATTGCATTACAATTAGTCCAATAAAAGGATCACCTTTCCATTTCTGTTTATCAACACAGCTACAACAGTACTTTGTCGTAAAGCAAAAAAATACAAATAAATAGAAAACGTTTTTTTTTTAACCTTTTGTCATTTAGTTTCTACTTATCTCATCTCGTCATTCTCTTCCTTTCATCCTGCCCTCTCTCTCTGCCTCTTCTGTATGGCATCTGCCCTCTTTCTATGGCCCTTCCGGAAACTGTCTGCCTCCCCCTCCCCTCCCCCCATGGAATCTCTGTCTCCTTCCCTCCCCCCTCCCCCAAACTGGTCTGGCATCCATCTTCTTCCCTCCGTACCTCCCATGGTCTGGCATCTCTATCTCCTCCTTCACCTGTGGTTTTTAGTGTCTCTCTTCTCTCATTTCCTTCCCTCAGATCTGGTATCTCTGTCTCTTTCCTTTCATTTTCTTCCCTGGTCTTCCTTCTCAATTTATCCAGTCCTCAATTTCCCTCTTTTCACTGTGTCTAGCTACAGCTTGCCACCCCTTTCCTTCGCCTCCTCCAATATTTCACTAACTCTATCCTCTTCTCCCCCACCCCCCATCCAGCATGTTGCCTTTTTCTTTCTCCACTGCTGCCATCCAGTAAATGCCCTCTTGCTCCACTTCCATTCAGCATCTGCGCTCCCCTCCCCACTGACATCCAATTTCTGCCCTCTTCTCTCCCTGTACTCCACTTTCACCATCTGCCCCATCTCAGTTTCATCGAGTATCCTGCACCTCCTCTCTCCCTCCACCCCAATTCCATCCAGAATCCTGCCCCCCTCTCTCCCTCCACCCCAATTCCATCGAGTATCCTGCCCCTCCTCTCTCCCTCCACCCCAATTCCATCCAGTATCCTGCCCCCTCACCACTGCTGCTGCTTTCACACACGCACCTGATGGAACCTAGTAAAGCTCCTGCGCCACTCAACCTCTGCTCCCGTCCCCTCACCTTCGAGGTCGCCTTTCCACATCGCAGTTTCCTGCTTCAGCGGGGCCTGAGCGCGGCTGCCGATTTCATTGGCTGCCCGGCCCGAAGCGTTCCCTCTGACGCAATCCGCCCAGGCGGAAACGGGAAGTAGAGTCAGAGAGGACGCTTGGGGCCGGGCAGCCAATCAAAACGGCAGCCGCGCTCAGGCCCCCGCTGAAACAGGAAACCGTGACTAGGAAAGGCGACAGGCGGGAGCAGATGTCCAGACCGGGGTGCCCCCCGTCTTGTTTGCTACCCCCTAACGCCGGCCCTGCTGACAGAGACCAGAAACAGTCGCCGACAAGGTGGTGAGAATAATTACTTCCGTTTCTTCTAAAGACAGCCTAGGCTTGGGAATGGCTCGGTTATCTTAAAACATGTCAAGGAGTGAGTGGCCTGTTTTCAAAGTGAAAATGAGCTTTGCAAGGGAGTGAAATGGCTCTGAATGGAAGTGTAACTGGTGGTGTGCATGTTAAATCTTTGAACTGCAAGGTATTGTTGATATCTGCAGCTGAATTGCAGAATTTTCTTTTGAGAGGGCTGGGATTCATTGAGGATGAGCTGCAGGTAGTTTGCTGTACACAGAACGTTTTTTGCCAAAGCATACCAAAAAAAAAAAAAAATGCATGAAGATTTGCCACACAGTTTGTTAAAGAGGAAGCATGCTTTTCTTTGGGTGCTTCCATATTTCATCAAGTTGCTTTGTGGGACCTATATTATGCAGCATTGGTTCCCTTTGAGCATAAAAAGCCTGGTGTGCTAAAGGATTTTTCCCCATTTTCTGCCTATATAGGAAAAATGATTAGTACATACCGTGAGTATGAGGAGTAATGCATTAAGGGGAACATTCTAGAAATGGCACCTAACCACCCCTCATACAAAACTGTAGCGTGGTTTTTAGAGCTGGCCACGGCGGTAACGGCTCCGATGCTCATAGAATTCCTCTGAGCGTCGGAGCTGTGACCACCGCCGCTGGCACTAAAAAAAGTGCTACGGTTTTGTAAAAAAGAGGGGGTTAAGTTAATTAACAAATGCCATTTAAAATGGCAAACACTCACAATGTTAAAGCACCTACTGGTACCTAAATATGCGCCAGAACAGCTAGGCGCTTTAGGCCGCCTAAAGACACTATGGATGTGGCTAACACCAGAAGTGGCGTTAGGTGGCCTGAAGCACCTACTTAGGCACAATTCACAAGATAGATAAATGCCAGAAATGTAGGCCTGGAAAACTCTGGCCTACATTTCCGGCACCTGACTTTAACGGAGGTGCTGTTCTCTATGGGGCGTCATTGCACGATTGACAAGCAATCGGCAGCCGCTGATATCGGGCATCACGTGGGGCTCCTTTTACTAAACTGTGATAGTGGTTTTAGCACGTGCAGAATTGCCGCTAATTCCAGCATTGAGCTGGCGTTGGTTCTAGCTGCATAGCGCAGGTTTAGCGTGTGCTAAAACGCTATGGCAGCTTAGTAAAAGGAGCCCTTAGTCTCATGGCTAGTTTCTAAACATTGATCTGAATCCAACTTTCACTTTTGTACGCTTGGCCTCTTCTCTTTTAGGCTACATACAAAAGTATAGATTTCTATACCTAATAAAATCTCAGCATCTGTTATCAATTTATTATGATACATTTATAAATCAGATCTTGGATATACATTTATAACAGTTTCAGATTGCATGAGGGCAGCGTTCAGTGGTCCACAGACTGGTTAACTAAGTAGATTAGAAATCCCTCTAAAACTTTATCAATTTTCAGCAGTGTTAGCCATTACAAGTGGGGCAGCTGAAAATTCATATATAAATTTGAATAGATTTCTTATCTATTTAAGGCTGTATTTGCTGTTCATGTGCTCAGATTTGAATGCATAACTTATACTGTACAGACATTGGCTGAATTTCATTGCCCTCCATATAACTTTTTCCTCTGCTCCAGCATGCTCCAAATCTCACCCAAATGAAAATGTTTAACCTTTGGCTGTATCTCAACCTATAGGCTAGTGTTTCTGGGTATACCTGCATCAGCACTGTGTGTGCTGCAGGTTGCTCAGAATCTGATTGTTCGAACTTTGTTTGGATTGCGAAAGTGTGATCATGTGACCGAATGCCGCCTATCTTTATATTGGTTGAAATGGGAATATCAAGTTCTTTACAAATTACTAGTTACGGTGTACCTCTGCATTCATAATCAGGCGCTGAGGTATTTGATGGATAGCATTCTGCCATATGGACCACAGCGTATATTGTGTATATCTGTGACTCAACGCTGACTTACATATACCAACAGTGAAACAATTACGGTTGACTGTGTCTAGAGTCAGTATGTTTTCCTGTGTGGATCCCCAAGAGTGGAATAAGCTCCCAGGATACATATGACAGCAAACAAATTTGAGTGGCTTCAAGAAAATGTTGGAAAAAAACATCTTTTTTGCAGGATGAAATACAGGACCTGAATTAATATGTACTTAGGAAAGGCACTGGTAGCCTGTTTGTGACTTTATGTGGCGTGATTTTTTTGTGTTGTTTTACAATGGTTGATACTGTTATGTATGGTGTCGATTTTGTTTTGTACCTTGTTGTTATCCGCCTTGGGAAAGGCAGGATATAAATCAATAAATTATAAACTATAAGGTCCAAAGTTAAGTATTGGTTGCTGTGAATTTTTAGCTTAAGTTCTTTTGAAAACTATTCCATGTGCATCTATTTTAGAGTTAAGCAATTTGGTTGGTTTTTCACCCAATGGATGATCTCTATAGTTCATAGAACTGTGGAAAGATGAGAACTGCAAACAGAAGTTCGATGTGTACAGGGAGGACTGACATCTTCTGCCGAGTCCACCAGACTGCGGTGTCCAAGTATATATCTACTCCTCTGAGGCGGGACTCCATCTGCAGGGTGCTTGATGTTCCAACTTTTGCAGTGAAGCGGCATAACATTTAGGAATGCTGACCTGAAGCGCCTGGAGAGCAGGTTATAAATAAGAGGATTCACAGCGGAGCTTAAATAGAAGAAAACACCTACAGAGAGAAAGGACACAAGACAAATAACCAAGTTTATTTTTATTTTGATATAGCACCTATCTACCAATCTAGGTGGTGAACATATAAAATTAAAAGCAAAACATAGGGGTCCTTTTATTAAGATGCGCTAGCGGATTTAGCGTGCCCTAAATAGTAAGATGCCCATAGGCTATAATGGACGCCTTAGCATATAGCGCGCGCTAATTCGCCTAGCGCATCTTAAAAGGACCCCATAATTGTTGAAGGACATCGATATTATAGACAATTGGACAGACACTCGGTACAAGAAGGAGGGAGGAGATACTGTTACATTGGATTTCTAATAGTAAAAAAAAAAAAGAAAGGGGGTGAAACAAAAGGATGAGAGGCTATCTCTGCTGAAGGGAGAAAAGTTTGATAGGAGGAATTATGTATTGAAAGCATTTTTATATAGCAAAGCTTTAAGATTGAATTTAAAGTCACTCAAGTTGTTTTCCTTTGTAAGGTAATGGGGAAGGGCATTCCATATAAGTTTGGAGCGGTAATAGAGAAGATTGTTTTCCGGGAGGTGCCATAGAATATATGGCAAATCGATGGGACTGAGAGGAGATTTTGTTCGGCCAAACAAAATGATCTGGAAGGAGAATATGGTATTAGCAGATGGTCAATGTGTTCTGACCTTATTTTAAATGTAAGCAGGAAATTTTGTAGGTTATCTGATGAGTGACGGGCATGGGGACCCCCCATGGGAGTGGCCTAAGGGATCTGGCCAAACGGAATCTTAGGCCACTCCCAGTGCATCCCAGAATGCATTGTGTAAGATTCCAGTTGGCCTAGGTGCCTAAGACCCCTCCTACGGGAGGGGCCTTAAGTGCCTGGGCCATGATGCACTGGGAGGGGGCAGACCCGCCATTCTAGTGAAGGCGGGCCAACCAGCTGGATACAGAAAGGATGCTTTTGGCTGACCATCTCAATAAGTTAGCGGGGTTCCGGGTGGGCTTGGGGGGGGGTCCGTGTAGGCGTGGGCTTGGGGGGGGGTCCCAGGTGGGCTACTTTTCAGGGTGGGGGCTCCAGCAGGAGGGACTGGGCATCCCTCCTGCCGATGATGTTTGCAGGGGGGGTGGGGGGGAGGGGTCTGGCAGAAGAGATTGGGCATCCCTTCTGCTAGTTGTCTTCATAAGAGGGGGATGGGTTGCTGTGGCTGCTAAACTGATCGTGGTAGGGAGATTCCCTTGCCACAATCAGCTCAGCAGCAACGTAATTCTCTAACCGGCATCTGTAATATGGGCGCCAGTTAGAGAGTCATGGAGGTTAGGCAGCTTAGGGCGATTCTGTATAGGCTGCAAGTGTGCGATTCTCAAAAGCTGCTTAGGCGGCTTCTGAGACCGGGTACCCTATGCCTATAAAGAATCCAGGCCATAATGCTTCAGGCTATGGTAGAAGCCTCTATCGTGACTTAGTAAAAGGTGTGGGGGTAAATGTGTGCTGATGAATGCTCATGTTTAAGTTTCAAATTTATTAGATATTTGATATACCGTCTATCTTAGAAATCTAAATGGTTTACAATAAAATTAGTAATATAAAAAATAAAAACAAATAAAAATAAAGGGAGATAGACGGACTGAATGAGACTGACACAAAACCAAGAGAAAAAGGAGGAATGGGAAATATTACGTCGAGATGATAAAATAAAAAGTAAGGGAAAAGGGAAATCACAATAGGGTGGGAATCGCTTCAAGGAAGAATGCCGTCGTAAACTCGTGCATTGGTGTTATTCATGTGGAAATTATACTTGATAATTAGTAACTCACCTGAAACGACATGGATTGTGTTAAATACATTGGCAAGTGGCTCAGTCCAGTCTAGCACAAAGCTGAAGAAGAGTCGATCAATGTGGAAAGGTGCCCAGCAGACGGCAAACACCATAACTAAGACAACTGGGAAAAGAAAGGCACAGAGCATGCCATGTCATAGGTGCCTGATTTTTTATTCCATTTAAATAGTTTAGAGTAGTTTTGAAGCTATCAGTTAACAAAACGTTGAGTAGAAACAAGCACTAGATCTTATATGACTTTGTATAAGACTCTTTGGGCCGTATCCTCTAAACAGTGTATGGCATAGCATAAGTTTTAGCTGCACCCATTTTGGTTTTGTACAGGTACTAGTGTCCTGGGTTGGCCACAGTGAGAACGGGTTACTAGGTTTGATGGACTTTTGGTCCCAGTAAGGCTGTTCTTATGTTCTCATTTAGGCCAAGGAAAACCAGGCCTAGATATCTGCGCCTAACTTGTATGTACACCGGGCGCATTCTATAACAGTGTGCATAGGTTTTAGGAATGCCCATGATCCACCCACTTGAAGTTCCAGCCATCATGCTGTGACTTTCTTCAGGGTGTGCTGTGAGGTCTGCAATTTGTCTTTATATATAGTAAGTCCTGAAACCTGATTGGCCTGGGGCTTGAGGTGATTGAGGCAGGAAAGTAGTCCATTGGTGATGAATTAGAATTTTGGCAGGAGAGTCTGTTGGTCACAATTTCAAATTTTGGTGGGAAAGTCTGTTTGTCCCAAATTTTGAAATTTAAAGATGTTTTCCCTGTAAATTGGGTTCTATGTTCTTATGGCTTCCGTGGCTTGCAACAGGTTTTACAACACCGTACAACAGGTTGCCTAAAAAGAGACACCCATTTATAGAATTGACCCCTTTATTGCATAGACCTTGTGGGCCATCACCTAGTCAGGTTTTCAAGATGTCCACCCTGAATATGTATGAGATTGATTTGCATATTTTGATTCCATTGTATATAGATAGATATCATGAATATTAATCATGGACATCTTGAATATCCAACTGGTTTGTGGTCCTCGAGGACTGTGGTTGTCCACCCCTGGCATAGGACGTGCTTGAACACAGGGCGTAATCTTATAAAAAATAGTTTACATGCATATATTTGGCATGTATGTGCGAATAATCCATGCAAAAGTTATCCCTTCTGTGTAAAGCCACTACATTGACCCTTAACGTGGCCATGTGCTAAATGTTAGCATGTCAGTCATTTGCGGTATTTTCCGACCGCGAAGGGGAAGCAGGAGAGGGCAGCTGGAGCATCGGTGAGTGAAGGAAATCACTCGCGGTATGTTCCGACTGCTTCTTCCTGTACTAAAGTCGGGCCTCACCAATCAGGAGCTGTGTGTCAAAGCAGCTCCTGATTGGTGAGGCCCGACTTTAGTACAGGAAGAGGTGGTCAGAGCTTACTGCGAGTGATTTCCTTCACTTGCTGGCGCTCCAGCTGCCCTCTCCTGCCTCCCCAGACAAAAACCAGTATCTGCCATTTTTCAATATTCGGAGGGGGGTTCCTAGAATGGAACCTCTGCGAATATCTGAGGAGTACTGTACTGGCTCTCTTTCTTTACTCTCATGTCTCTCATACGAATAAGTTCTTGGTACTTTACACAACATCTTGGTGACAGATTTCCTGGATGGCCGTTGGATATTCATAGACATTTCATCTGTTTCTAAAGACTTGTCTTGACGAAGCTGAAAAAGGAAAGAGGAGACAATTATTACTACTTCTACTATTTATTATTTCTATAGTGCTACCAGGGGCATACAGCACTGTACGTTACACATGCAAGAAACAGTTCCTGCTCCAAAGAGCTTACAATGTAATTATAGGGGGGGATAGGGATTTTGTATACTGCCTTTTTTTGTAGTTTACAACCACACTCAAAGCAGTTTACATACAGGTACTTCAAGCATTTTCTCTATCTGTCCCAGTGGCCTCACAGTCGATCTAATGTACCTGGGGCAAAGGAGGATTAAGTTTGACTTGCCCAGGATCACAAGGAGCAGTGCGGGGTTTGATCCCACAACCTCAGGGTGTTGAGGTTATAGCTCTAACTACTGCGCCACAGGACAGAAGGGTGAATCTATACACGCTGCTCAGGTAGGGAATTAAAAAGGTAATTACAAAGATGTCAGGTTCCGTCTCTAGCAGTATTCAGATCCAGACTCAAAGTCCACTTCTAAGAGGCTGATTTAAATTCCAAACTCCAACCCACTTTCTAAGCACCAGTATCTGTCTTATCATACCCTCTGTAATTCCTCCACCTGAGCACTGAGTATTGATTCACCTTCTTGTCCAATTTATCTGTCTCGACAAGATTGTAAGCTCTTTTGACTGTTTCTTCTATGTTTTGATCTATAGCGCTGCGTATGTCCTGTAGCACTATAGAAATTAGTAGTAGTAGTTGTAGAAGCTGAACATTCAGTGACATCACAATGCATCTGGGTCATACCCAGAATTCTTGATGACATCATAATGCAGCTGCATATGGTTCCCTCACCTGAGCACTGGATATAGATGCACCTTCTTGTCCAGTATAACTGTCTACACTAGATTTTAAGCTCTTTTGATATTCAGTGCTGCATATGTCTTAGCGCTATAGAAATAATTAGTAGAAGTAGAATGATGATGTAAATAGGGTAGGGGACTATATGAGAGAGTAGAGGGAATGACAATCAGATATGAGTGCTTTATAAGTGATTACACAGTATATCTATAATAATAAAACCCTAGAGTGCGCATGCGCTGTTGAAAGATCGTGAGTCCTTGTGGCGTGAGGTGTGCTTCTGTGCTAGTGCTCACGGCGCCTGCACTAGCTAGAGGCGCGTGTGCCAGCGACTCCTCCCTCCCGCTGCTGCTCCTCTTCAAAGCGGCCTGCTGAGGTTCGCCAGCCGCTGTAGCGAACCTTGCAGACCGCTCTCCACCTTCCCGAGGCGAGCAGTACCGGTGCAGGACGCTGGGCCTGCTGCATGACGATCTGCACCGAGAGGACCAGCTCCAGTTGGAGGCAAGGGGGGAGGGTAAGAATGAGAGGGAGGGTGGAAATGGAAGGGGGCCAAGGAGTAGGCAGGCATTGCACAACAGGGGACCAGGAGGAGAGGGAAAGGGGGCTGCTTTGGGGGGAAGGGGGCCATGGAGCACGCAGGCATGGTAGAACAGGGGACCAGGGGAGAGGGAAAGGGGGCTGCTTTGGGGGGAAGGGGGCCACAGAGCATGCAGGCATGGAAGAACAGAGGACCAGGGGAGAGGGAAAGGGGGCTGCTTTGAGTGGAAGGGGGCCACGGAGCACACAGGCATGGTAGAACAGGGGACCAGGGGAGAGGGAAAGGGGGATGCTTTGGGGGGAGGGGTGTGCTGGGGGCAGACAGCGATCATCAGGGGGGGAACAGAAGGGGGCCACGGAGCACGCAGGCATGGCACAACAAGGGGAGAGGGAAAGGGGGCTGCTAGGGGGCACAAAACAATCGTGCTTTACTCTGGGAAGGGGGGGACACAGAAGGGGGCCACGGAGATACAGGCAGGCATGGCGCAACAGAGAAATACAGGTAGGCAGGGGGCCAGGGAGAGACACAGACAGAACGAATTACAGACAGACAGCGTCCAAAGAGAGAGAGACAAAGAAAAAAAGAAAGACAAACATCTCTAGCACCCGTTAATGTAACGGGCTTAAAGACTAGTTATGTATATTGGTATTAGATCCCTAGTATGTGTCGAGTTAGGATAAAAACTTGTATTGAAAAAACTTGTACTGTAGTTATGGCAGATTGCAACCCATTAACTGTATATTATGTTTGTTAACCTATCACCTGTTCGGAGCTCTTTAGGGAGAAAGGGATGGAAAACTAAATAAGTGTGTGTATTTTTTTTTATTTTCCTCAGCTGCTAGATTAAACTCAGAATTGTTTAATTAACTAAATTGGATGATCAGTTTTCTTTTTTCTTATATTATAAAGTAAAATCTTTTAAACCTGGTTAGAATTTATTTATTTAAAAAATTTATACAAAATACAAAAATAAATAATAATATAACATATACTTATAGACTTTCCTACATACTCCACTACGAACTTGCTCATTTTATTCACATAAATGCATTGTTCTATAACTAAATCTTCAAGAGTTTTTAAAAGTATCACAAAAATGCTTACTGTATTTTTGTTCACGTAAATACATTGACAAATATCTGTGTCTTCAAGAGTTTCTTAAAAGTATTTCTGGGTTTACATAATCGTAACTGACCTGCCAATGAGTTCCAAAATGTCATCTCTACTATTGAAAACATAGAATTCCCGACCCTGGTATGTATCACATTTCTATCTTTTCATCAATGACAATCTCATATCCTGTTTCAGATCTTAACTCCCTTCTTGGACAATACGAGCCGGATTCTGTATAGGATGCCCATTCTCATAAGCCGCCTAAGCAGCTTTTGATAATCGCACACTGGTATCCTATAGAGCAGGGGTAGGGAATTCTGGCCCTCGAGAGCCGTATTCCAGTCAGGTTTTTTAAATATGCAAATAGATCTCATGCATATTCATTGAAGAAATCCTGAAAACCCGACTGGAATACAGCTCTCGAGGACCAGTGTTCCCTACCCCTACTATAGAGAATCGCGTCTGTCCTTATGGACAGACGCCTAAGCCCGCCTAATATCCCGATTCTTTAACCGGCGCCAATTTCACAGGCGCTGGTTAGAGCAGGGGTGTCCAATGTCGGTCCTCGAGGGCCGCAGTCCAGTCGGATTTTCAGGATTTCCCCAATGAATATACCGTATTTTCACGCATATAACGCGCGCGTTATACGCGTTTTTACCTACCGCGCATACCCCTCGCGCGTTATATGCGTGAGCGCGGTATACCAAAGTTTTAAAACATAGTTCCCACCCCGCCCGACGCCCGATTCACCCCCCCAGCAGGACCGCTCGCACCCCCACCCCGAACGACCGCTCGCACGCGCTCCCACCCGCACCCGCATCCACGATCGGAGCAAGAGGGAGCCCAAGCCCTCTTGCCCGGCCGACTCCCCGACGTCCGATACATCCCCCCCCCTCGGCAGGACCACTCGCACCCCCACCCCGAACGACCGCTCGCACGCGCTCCCACCCACACCCGCATCCACGATCGGAGCAAGAGGGAGCCCAAGCCCTCTTGCCCGGCCGACTCCCCGACGTCCGATACATCCCCCCCCCCCCCGGCAGGACCACTCGCACCCCCACCCCGAACGACCGCCGACTTCCCGACAATATCGGGCCAGAAGGGAGCCCAAACCCTCCTGGCCACGGCGACCCCCTAACCCCACCCCGCACTACATTACGGGCAGGAGGGATCCCAGGCCCTCCTGCCCTCGACGCAAACCCCCCTCCCCCCCAAGAACCTCCGACCGCCCCCCAGCCGACCCGCGATCCCCCTGGCGACCCCCACGACCCCCCCACCCCCCTTCCCCGTACCTTTGGTAGTTGGGCCAGAAGGGAGCCCAAACCCTCCTGGCCACGGCGACCCCCTAACCCCACCCCGCACTACATTACGGGCAGGAGGGATCCCAGGCCCTCCTGCCCTCGACGCAAACCCCCCTCCCCCCCAAGAACCTCCGACCGCCCCCCAGCCGACCCGCGATCCCCCTGGCGACCCCCACGACCCCCCCACCCCCCTTCCCCGTACCTTTAGTAGTTGGCCGGACAGACGGGAGCCAAACCCGCCTGTCCGGCAGGCAGCCAACGAAGGAATGAGGCCGGATTGGCCCATCCATCCTAAAGCTCCGCCTACTGGTGGGGCCTAAGGCGCGTGGGCCAATCAGAATAGGCTCTGGAGCCTTAGGTCCCACCTGGGGGCGCGGCCTGAGGCACATGGGCCCAACCCGACCATGTGCCTCAGGCCGCGCCCCCAGGTGGGACCTAAGGCTCCAGGGCCTATTCTGATTGGCCCACGCGCCTTAGGCCCCACCAGTAGGCGGAGCTTTAGGATGGATGGGCCAATCCGGCCTCATTCCTTCGTTGGCTGCCTGCCGGACAGGCGGGTTTGGCTCCCGTCTGTCCGGCCAACTACTAAAGGTACGGGGAAGGGGGGTGGGGGGGTCGTGGGGGTCGCCAGGGGGATCGCGGGTCGGCTGGGGGGCGGTCGGAGGTTCTTGGGGGGGAGGGGGGTTTGCGTCGAGGGCAGGAGGGCCTGGGATCCCTCCTGCCCGTAATGTAGTGCGGGGTGGGGTTAGGGGGTCGCCGTGGCCAGGAGGGTTTGGGCTCCCTTCTGGCCCAACTACCAAAGGTACGGGGAAGGGGGGTGGGGGGGTCGTGGGGGTCGCCAGGGTGATCGCGGGTCGGCTGGGGGGCGGTCGGAGGTTCTTGGGGGGGGGGGGGGTTTGCGTCGAGGGCAGGAGGGCCTGGGATCCCTCCTGCCCGTAATGTAGTGCGGGGTGGGGTTAGGGGGTCGCCGTGGCCAGGAGGATTTGGGCTCCCTCCTGGCCCGATATTGTTGGGGAGTCGGCGGTCCTTCGGGGGGGGGGAGGGATGTATCGGACGTCGGGGGGGGGGCATCAGGCTTTCAGGATGGGGACAGACCTTCAAGGGGGGACAGTGCACGGAAGTCAGGGGGGGTGAACGGAGAGTCGGGACAGCGCACGGAAAGTCAGGGCGGGCGAAAGGAGCGTCGGGCAGCATGCGCGGTATACCCGTGAGCGCGGTATATCAAAGTTTTTGTGCAAATCATCGTGATTTCTGCGCGCTATATTCGTGTGCGCGTTTTATACGGGTGCGTGTTATTTGCGTGAAAATACGGTACATGAGGTCTATTTGCATGCACTGCTTTCATTGTATGCTAATAGATCTCATGCATATTCATTGGGGAAATCCTGAAAACCCGACTGGATTGCAGCCCTCGAGGACCGACATTGGATACCCCTGGGTTAGAGAATTGGGTAGCCGCTGAGATTTCGAGGCAAGGGATCTCCCTGTCACAATAAGTTTACCAGCAACCTGTCCTCCCCCCCCCCCCCACCATGAAGAATATCAGCAGGAGGGATGCCCAGTCCCTCCTGCTGGAACCCCCCACCCCCCCCCCATACATCACTGGCAGGAAGGATGCCCAGACCCTCCTTCCGGCATCCCCCCCCAGAACATCGTGGGCATATCCCCTGCCAGACCCCACCCCCGGACCCCTTCAGCCTCCCTCGGACTCTCCAGGCCCCCAGGAGCCCCCCTACCTTAAAATGTTGGCTGGCAGGAAGCAAGCATCCTGCCTCCAGCCGGCTGGCCTGCCTTCTCATGAATGGTGGTCCTGCCCCTTCCCGGTTCACCTGAGCCAACTGGAATCTTAGGCCCCATTCGCAGTGCATTCTGGGATATACTGGGAGTGGGCCTAAGATTCTGATTGGCCAGATCCCTTAGGCCACTCTCGGACCATCTCACTCCCTTCCAATCTATCCAGAATTTGGCTGCATGATTCATATTCCTGAGAGCTGCTATACTCACGTTACCCCTTTCTTAAAGTCACTTCATTGGCTTCCCATCTGTTTCCGAATACAATTCAGATTCCTCATACTGACCTACACATATATTCACTTAGCTGCCCTTCACTCTCTTTCTCTTCACTTATCTCCCCCTATGTTTCCTCCCCCCTCCCCCCCCCCCACTAGCTCCACTCAACTGGTAAGGCCCTTCTATCTTCCACCAACTCTGGACTCTGTCCCTTCTACGTTGCTGTGCCGTATGCTTGGATCAATCTGTCCCAGTACCTACAACAGGCTCTGTCTCTGGCAGTGTTCAAGGTTCAGTTTAAAGCCCACCTCTTTGGGACTGCTTTCAACTCTTAACTCCTCTCATCTTGGGTTCTGCATCCCTAACCCTATATGTCATGCCTGCTTGCCCAAGTTAGATTGTAAGCTCTTCTGAGCAGGGACTATCTATTAAATGTCAAAATGAACAGCGCTGCCTAAATAGTAGTAGTAGTAGTAGTAATAAATATGCATGAGATAGATTTGCATACCAAAGAGACAGCACATGCAAATCTATCTCATGCATTTTCATTGTGGATATCTTGAAACCCTGATTGGAACTAGATGTGCCTCAAGGACTGAGTTGAGAAACACTGCCTTACACTAGTATGTTATAAAGATACCTACTTTTTCAAATAGTTACTTTGCTGGTGCTTAAATTGAGATGCCCTGTTATTGAATTACCCTTGAAGAAGCGAGGTTAAAGTCTAAGGTTAAGTGGAATTGCAAATGGAAAGGGATTGGGCATAACAGATAAGCCTTATGGTTCGTATCTGCCATTCCATTCATCATGTGTTCTCTTGCTATCCAGCTGCAAAGACTATGACGTCCATGTTCAGCTGGTAGTCAGCATAGACAACATTAATCAGACAAATCTGTTGACTTAACTTTTTACAGGATAGTCAGAATTGCTCAAATTTAGGTACATATTGCTAAATACAGTGTTATCTGTATAAATTTTATATTTTTAAAGTCATTCTGTAAAAGTCACCTAAAATTAGACATTAAAATTCTGGGCACTAAGCACAAAGGTCCCTGATTCTATAAATGGAGTTTAACTCCTAGGCACCATTTGGCATAGTTATCAATCAACCGCTAGATGTCATTTATAGAATCTTATCTAGCGATGCTTAAGTATTCTTAGCTGCCAGTGGACGGTAAGGGCCATATTCTGTAAATGTTGCCTAAATTGTCAGATGCCTAAAAAAAGGCACCATTTCAGTGGCAATCACGCTTAGACACCTTTTAGATAATTGTGACTAAAGATGCCTAAGTAAAAACTTAAGACATCCGCAAAGTAGGCCAGGATTTTACTGGGCTACTTTGTGGACGTCTAAGTTCAGCTGTGAATCACGCCAAGGATGCCTAACTCTGTTCCACCCATACGCACGTCCAGTTAGGCGTTGGGTGTCCTGCCTTAAATGTCCATTTTTTTAGAGAATCGAATAGGCATCCATTTTTCAATTATGAGCTTGTTAAATCTCATAATTGAATTTATTCATCTAGTTCATTAATTTGGACGCCTAAATCGGTGACTGATGGTGCCTACTTTAGACATCCTTTATAGACTCCGGCCCTAATTCTTTAGGCACACTGCCAGTTAGGCCAGGGTTTTCTTGGCTTAAATGAGTATGTCTAAGTGAAACCACACCCAAATGCCGGCTTGCCAGTAGACACCTTGCCATTGTGTAAGACTTGCTTGACCCCATTTGATCGTGATTAGCGTGTGTTTGTTATCTTTTATGCAGTTTGCTTTATACCTTAACCCACCATGGACCCCTGAGGAAGGCGTGTTATCCGAAACACAGACCATGTCGGGTCCCTTGGTTGGCTATAAGGTTGTATATGTTACTGCATTTACTAATAAACAACGCCTGCATCTTGTACATTATCTGCAGTCTGTTCGTTGTTTTCTGGTTGCTGTTGTGTACTGCAGACTACGTTGGATTTTCTTTCTCCCTTTTGTACCTTGAAGTGGTAACACTATAAATCAAGTCCCTGCCGGGGGGATGGGGGGGAGGAGTTGGTTCCAGAGTTAACTCTTTAAAGTTGTTAGGGGTCAAATTAATTTTTTTAAATTGATTTTAAATTGTTTTTTTATAATGGGGCTTTCAATTATCAGCACTGATTAAGCCAATTATAAAAAATAAGTGAGGCGTCTAGATCGGCTAGGTGCGCTGATGTAGGCATCTTTTATGGAATGCAATGCTATAAAAGAATCTACGCCACCACCAGTGTTCCCGCTAAGCTGCGTTGACGTGCGCACGCGCACAAAATATTACCTCGCAGCGCACAAGTTTCTCGTCACAGCGCACACAGTGTAGAGCACAGTTCTTCAACCGCCGGTCCGCAAACAAAATCTTGCCGGTCCACGAAGGATTCGGTCCCCGCCGCAACGAAAGGCCGGCGTCAGCTGACTTGCAACTTCCTGTTGCAGTCGCTGTGCCGGGACTCCTGCCTTCCACCGCGTTTGCTTCCTGCCTTGTCTCCGCACCTCCAGACCAGCAGCGGCAGCTGTGTATGCTTTTAACTTCGGCACAGAGCTGCCCCTAATCAATAGTTTAGCGCGGTTTCATAAGGCAGCCTCGGGGCCTTTGCTAGGCCGGCCCACATCGCATCATCGAAGCGGGCCGGCTATCAAAGGCCCCGAGGCTGCCTCATGAAACCGCGCTAAACTATTGATTAGGGGCAGCTCTGTGCCGAAGTTAAAAGCATACAGAGCTGCCGCTGCTGGTCTGAACTCTTGGGCCGCTGAAGGAGGGCAAAAAGCAGCTGTCCTGGAGGTTTCCCTTCCTCTCGCCTTTACAGGTTCCTTTTTTCCACCTTTTTTTTTTTCCTTCAAACGGCAACGGGCCCCAGCATCGACATCAATCAAGTAAGTTCCACTGTCAATCAAGCGGTTCTGCTCGGCCAAAGCTTCCCCTGTGACATGAGCCACCCTCAGGGGAAAGAAAGTGACCCACAAAGGTGAGGGGAAGGGGGGCAGATGATGGAAGTTGGGGGGGGGAGAGAGAGAGAGAGAGAGAAGGGGCAGATGATGGAATGGAGGAGATGAGAGAGAGAGAGAAGGGGACAGATGATGGAAGTGAGAAGAAGGGAGAGAGAGCAGAAGGCAGATGGATGTCAGTTGAGAAGGGAGAGCAGATGCTGAATGGAAGTGGGGAAAGAACACATACTGGATGGAAGGAGGAGATAAATAAAGGGGGAAGAAAATAGTAAGATAATGGAGGGGTGAGGGAAAGGGGTGACAAGCTGTGTGTAGACACAGTGAAAAGAGGGAAACGGGACTAAATAGTAAGAAAGAATTTAATTTAGATGGAGGCAGAAAATAGAGAAGGAAGACCAGAGAAGAAAAGGGAAGAGAGAGCAGAGAATGATCAGATCTGAGTGGAGGAAATGAGAAGAGAGATATGCTAAAAACCACAGGGGGGAGGGAAGGATAGAGATGCCAGACCATGAGGGGAACAGAAGGAAGATGATGGATGCTAGACCAAATTGGGGGGTGGGGGGGGGCAGGAGGAGAGATGGCAGGGAAAGACAGACAGTGAATGGAAGGGGCAGATGCTGGACTGAAGAGACAGAGAAGGTTATCATGCTGCTGTACCGGGCCATGGTACGCCCTCACCTGGAGTACTGCGTCCAGCACTGGTACTTTAAGAAGGACACGGTACTACTCGAAAGGATCCAGAGAAGAGCAACTAAAATGGTTAAGGGGCTGGAGGAGTTGCCGTACAGCGAAAGATTAGAGAAACTGGGCCTCTTCTCCCTTGAGCAGAGGAGATTGAGAGGGGACATGATAGAAACATTCAAGGTACTGAAGGGAATAGACTTAGTAGCTAAGGCAGGGAGAACGAGAGGGCACTCTCTAAAGTTGAAAGGGGATAGATTCCATACAAACGTAAGGAAGTTCTGTGGTAGAAAGCAACATATTTATTTGGCTCATAACTTGCTGGCGCCCGATATTTTTAGCTCACAGTGAAAAAAGTTTGCTCACAACACCCGCCCGCTTAGAGGGAACACTGGCCACCACCCCAGCCTACATAGGATCCAAGCTACCCCCTATACACACCCACCTCCTCTGCTCTGAAGCAGAGAAACGCCTGCGTATCCCCACAGGAAGGTCTCTCCTGTCAGAAACTGCCCACAAATGCTGCTACAGCCACTTCATCAAGTTTCAAGTTTTATTAAAATTTTTTTATACCGCACAATCAAACTTGTAAGCGGTGTACAAATAAGTACTAACGAGGAATAGACAACACAAACTTACATAAATGGACCTCATGATGAGTTAACAAGACAAATAATACACAAACTTTAAACGGACAGGAACAAGAGGAAAAAGGGAGGAGCTACAGTAGTTAAACTGAACATAAAAAGTAAGGTACGGTAGGAAGGGGATTTAAAAAAATAAATAAATAAAATTTAGCCCTAGTAAGGGCAGTTATGTGTCAAAAGCGTCTTAAAATAAGAGTTGGTTACTCGAACAGGTTTTAAAAGTCAATAAAAGAATTTTATAATTTATTCTATGCTCGACAGGGAGCCAGTGAGCTTTTTGAAGAAGGGGTGATACATGATCGTATTTTTTGGCATTGAATATGATTTTTATGGCAGTGTTCTGTATGATTTGTAGTCGCCTGACTTCCTTTTTTGTTATGCCCTTAAACAGAGCGTTACAGTAGTCTATGTAGGATATTACTAGGGAGTGAATTAGAATGTAACATAGTAACATAGTAGATGACGGCAGATAAAGACCCGAATGGTCCATCCAGTCTGCCCAATCTGATTCAATTTAAATGTTTAAAGATGCAGGTTCCAGGAGTTTGGCTAGCGATCTAATCATTCTTAGGCGATGGAAACAACATTGAACTACCGTGGTAATGTGAAGGTGGTACGCATATTTGCTGTAAAAAGTGACCCCCAACAACTCTGGAACCAACTCCCTCCTGCAGGGACTTGATTTATAGTGTTTTTTTATGTGAGGCTCTTCGTAATTTTAGGAGGCTTTATATTAATATCATTATATTGATGTTTGATTTGTTATATGTGATTTTGTTTGTGTATGTACTTTTCTGTGACCCGCCTTAGGGAAAAGCAGGGTATAAATAAAGAAATACAGGTTACAGAACTCATTGATGACCTTCTGGAAAGCGGTGAATACCCTCCTCTTCAACTAAAACCAACTGCAATCAATTCCTCCACCCCTCCTTTCATTCCACCTCTAATTGCTATCCCTTAGAACTTTTCTCTGCTCTCTTCCCACCCCACCCCCAGGAGTTCCCCTGAATACCTCCTCCCAAGCGGACCGGAAGTCACCGCCCTTCTAAGCATCGGTTCAAGATACTACATTGTCAACTTTTCTAACTAAAGTGGTTCACTTAAATACTCCCTTCCAATCTGTCCTTTGTTCTCTGTTGTTTTAAACGTGTGCTGTATAGTCATTGTACTATCCAAATGTATTCCACTGTGAATGTTGGCTTGTAAGCTGTTCAGAGCTACTGGGAGGATGGGATAGAAATTGAGTTAACAAGACTGAATATTATAATGCCCCTGTATCGCTCCATGGGGGCGACCTCATCTGCATTATTGTGTTCAATTCTGATCTCCTTATCTCAAGAAAGATATAGGGCTCCTTTTACAAAGGTGCGGTAGGGCCTTAATGCACGGAATAGCACACATTAAAATGCCGCGTGCACTAGCCGCTACCGCCTCCGCTTGAGCAGGTGGTAGTTTTTTGGGTAGCACGCGCTAAAAACGCAAGCGCACCTTTGTAAAAGGAGCCCATAGTGGCGCTAGAAAAGGTTTAAAGAAGATTGACCAAGATGGTAAAGGGGATGGAACTCCTCTCATATGAGGAAAGACTAAAATAGTTAGGGCTCTTCAGCTTGGAAAAGAGACGGCTGAGGGGAGCTATGATTGAAGTTTACAAAATCCTGAGTTGACTAGAATGGGTACAAATGGATCGATTTTTCACTCCGTCAAAAATTACAAAGACTAGGGGACACTCGATGAAGTTACAGGGATATACTTTTAAAACCAATAGGAGGAAATTTTTTTTCACTTGGAGAATAGTTAAGCTCTGGAACACGTTGCCAGAGGATGTGATAAGAGCGGATAGCGCAGCTGGTTTTAAGAAAGGTTTGGACAAGTTCCTGGAGGAAAAGTCCATAGTGAGAGAGACATGGGGGATGCCACTGCTTGCCCTGGATCAGTAGCATGGAATGTTGCTACTCCTTGGGTTTTGGCCAGGTACTAATGACCTGGATTTGCCACCGTGAGAACGGGCTACTGGGTTTGATGGACCATTGATCTGACCCAGTAAGGCTATTCTTTTGTTCTTATGCTATGCTTACAATTGTTATAGAATACTAGTGTAAATGTCCTTTTAATGACTAATGTAGTCATAAGCATTTAAGCCACGCCAATGGCTGGTCTAAATACTTGTGCCTAAATGCAGTTATGTGCAAAACTAACAGTAGTCTATAATAGCTTGTCATACCTCTCCCAATTCCATGCCCCCTTGTAGTTGTAAACTATAGAAATTAGGCACTAGGGCTCGATATTGAAAGGATTAATGTTCCTAATTTTGAGAGTTCTGCTTATAAATTGGCCTCTTTGAAAATATACTAGGGCTGAGTAAATTTCACTAAATTTAAATCTAGAAGCATAAAAATCTAAATTTAAGACCCAATTCCATATGTCGCCTAAAAAATTGGCGCTGAATAAATCTGTGCTTAGTTCTATTCTTTAACCTGCCTCTGCGCAACTAACATTTTGTGATAACCATTTATGTTAATGAAAACGCAGCATAAATGCCTTTGCCTAACCCCCTCTTTTACAAAGGTGCGCTAAGCTTTTTAGCGCACACTAAACACACGCTAAACCCTAACACGTGCATGTTATCCTGTGGACGTGTTAGCGGTTGGCGCATGCATTGATTAGAGGGCCTAAATTGTACTTACATGGATTGGGCATATGCATTTTATAAGTGCATCTAGCTTTTAGGAACATCCTCTCCCCTGGCCATTCCCCCTTTTGAGATCCATGCTGTAGAGAATGACACAGTGACAAAATTCATCACCGTTCCCGTCCCCGCGGATAACCGCGGGAAATAAACCCATGTCATTTTCTAGTGTCTATTTCAACCTCAGTCCTTCTACACCAGCATTCTTCAAAGCAAAGCTTGTGGGTCAGTGGTTGTGGCCATTCATACTCTGATTCTTATGTGAGCCAAGGATAATGAAGCCATTGTGACATCACTGATGTGATTGGCTGTTAGGCACTGGTGGAATGAGGCATTATGACATCACAATATCTGCTCTGGATACCAGAGACTGTCATTCTGTAGTGTCTGTTTCAACCTCGGTCCTTCTACACCAGCATTCTTCAGAGCAAAGCTTGCGGGTCAGTGGTTGTGGCCATTCATACTCTGTTTCTTCCCTCTTTCCTTAAAGAATGACATGAAGATGGTTTCCCGCGGTTATCCACGGGGATGAGAACGGTGATTAATTTTGTCACTGTGTCATTCTCTAATCTGGAGGTTTCAAAAATGGACATTTTCTCCACCCGATGTTTGGACACACTTCTCAAGACTTCTAAAGCTAGACTTAAACACACTATTGAAAATGCCCCTCCAGGTCTAATCTAGGTGCTGCTAGGCATGATTCTATAAACAGCGCCTAACTCATGATTGATGCGCATTATGCGCCACGCTCCTAGGCGCCTATGTTTTAGGAACTGTTTATAGAATCAGGGCCTTTGTACGTTTTCCTACACAAAGCTGACTTTTGCAAAGTGATTCTGCACTTTTTAGAACATCAGTTACTAATTTGGGATTGCTTTTGCTTTACTGATCAGTATAATTGCTTTTAAGCCTGATAATTTGCCGGTACATCACATTCTTCTGCACTGACTAGGTATTGGGAAACCAATCTCTATTTATCAAGAAGAAATAATGAATATAACAATTTAGCTTTCCTACGTGTCCTATTAGAATGCAAAATACAACACTGCCATAGTTTATTGATGCGGACAGTTTTGCCAAAATATTTTAAAAAAGACGCTGCCAATGTAATGCACGCTTCATACCCATTATAATGGGCTATCTATCTGAACTATCCAGTTTACTGGTTCTATCTTCTCCTTTAAGAACGAAGGCCATGTGCCTATAAATCTCACTGACTAGGTTATAAACAAGCTGGTGAAAAGAAGACAAGTATTCCAGATTTATTGAACTCTTTTATTTGCTTGCAAAATTATAGTATAAGAAATTGATTTATTTTTAATGGGGAGAAACTTTCCATATACCACCCTGCATTCTTTATTTTGAAAAAAGGGTGTTTTGAAGAATTAAGGCCAGAAAATAAACACTGTCCTTTTAACAATTTTTTTTCACTATTCTCATGTTTTCTTTGAACAAAATATGGATCAATCCATAAATATTAAAATCTTTATATACCGCATATACAGCCAAAAAAGGATCAAAGCAGTTTGCAATATAATTCAATCAAAATTATGAAAAGAGCTCTTAAAATAGAAAAGAAAAGGAGAAGAAAAGATGTGACATTTCTAATATATAATATTATATAACAATCTAAATTAAAAATTAATTAATTAATCAATGAAAAATATAAGAATATATAAATGCAGATTGAAGTCCTGAATTCATGATGCTATGATAACCAAATCCTTTGTGGGCTCAGTAGTATAGCAACTGTTCCTTTATACAAGTATAGAGGTATTCATTAAGGACATTTGAATGTCACATCTATGTGGTTTTGGGGTAAACAAAATACTCAGACTAGACCAAATAAATAAACATGCTTTGTGGCTATCCTGGAACCCAGACTAGTATCTGGTCTTCAACAAGTTGACGTGAATATTTTTGGAACAACTCAAAGAGTTCCTTGATAGCCACACACTTGACTAGTTTTCATGATTTTCTCATTGAATTTGCATGCAGCGGTGACAGTAATTTACCCAAACCCTTGCATGAGAAGAGCAAAAAGCACTAAAGCAAAAAGATATCCACATCTACTAGGAGAGTGATAGAGGTCCTAATGTATAATGAGCTGTGAAAAGGGAAGAATATCAGTCATGTGAGCCTACGGCTGCAGCTTGAGGAGCCAAAGTTAATGAATACTCCGCAATTAGACTGGTCATTCGGGCTTTAACACCCATCATTTATCCTGCCCATAAGATTCTCAATATCAATATAACTTTCATTTTTAATAAAAAATGAAATGACAATTTAAAATCATTTTAATTTTTTTTATTTTAAATCGCTTTTTTATCCTAATTTTGATTTTAGATTTGAAATGCATATACCCCCCTTTTACTCAGCCATCGTAGAGGTTTCTACTATGGCACGGAACGCTAAATGCTCCGATGCTGCTCTGATGCTCATAGACTTCCTATGAGAGTTGAAGAAGCATCGGAGCATTTAGCGCTACGGGCCACGGTAGAAACCTTTACCGTGGCTTAATATAAGGGGGCCATAGTTATGGGGTCCTTTTACTAAGGCGCGCTAACCGATTTAGCGCACGCTAATCGATTTAGCATGTGCTAAAGATTAGAATGTGCTATATGCTAAGGTGCCCATTATATTCTGTGGGCACCTTAGCATTTAACGTGCATTAATCTTTAGCGTGAGCTAAATCAGTTAGTGCGCCTTAGTAAAAGGACTCCTAAGTGATTTTGTAATTTTTTTACTTATAAAATAAAAAAATCATTTGCTGACGTATGTTGATATTAATCTTAGGATTCATTGATTAATTATTGTGATAGTCAATAACAGTAGCGTGCTCTAACCTCATACTTAAGCTATCAAAGTCCATAAACTTTATTTATGTATTAATTGTCACCATATATGGACTTGTAATTTGCACATCAATGCTTACCAATTTTGATGGATTAGCCTATAATTCTGTCCCATGACAATTACATTTAATAGCAGTACCTTGGGTCATGTTTGGGGGGGTGGGGAAGCATGGTCTGGCGTCACCATGGATCATATTTGAGGGAATATTATAAGTTTAAAGACTTAACGGGATTGTATTGTCATTTGAGATAATATTAAAATAGATAAAAAGTTGCGGCCAAATATTTATTCCAACAAAATTGAGTTGTGTGATTATTGATTGATGGTGTTTAGGTTTCAGTTGCACATGGCAGAGTGTGAATGCGTATGTTATGTTTTAAATGGGGTTCCGAGCGTTCTTTCTCTTACTAAGCCATTAAAAAGACGCATTCCTACCTTTTTTTCGCAAACATTTAACAACATTTTTTGTTTATTTAATAAATATTTGAAACGGGATAAATGTCAATATTGTAAAATCATTCTTAATGACTATAACATTTCATTGGTTTGATCATTTTATTTTAAACTGCTTTGAAGCCATTTTGGGAGTAAGAGGATGAAAATCACTCAAGATTAGATCAGATTAAGGCCCTCTTTTACTAAGCCGCGGTGGAGGTTTGTACTGCAGCCCAGAGCGCTAAAATGCTTTGACGCTGCTCTAACACTCATCAATATTTTTTTATCTCAGTCCCCCAATTATGGAATTTGATGCCTTTACAAAGATCATGATAGATTTAAATCGAATTTAAAGACCTTTTTGTTCAAAGACGCCTTTGACCTATAACTTAATATCCTGATTCTGTCTCCTTTCACAGATGTAATTTGCCTCTCCTGTATGTACTTACCTTTTATGTCATCCTCTCCTATTTAATATTGTATTTTTCCTCATTAGCCCATCATTTCCAAAGTCCGTCTATAATGTGTAATTATCTGTTTTGAACTGAATCGTAATGACTATTCCATTTCATGATTTTATTACTGTAAGGCACTAACAAATTTTAATAAAACTGGAAATTTGAGTAAAGGGGGGAGGGAATAAATTACCGTAGATTTCCATTGTAAAATAGATACAATGTACTGTATATGTCCAAGTATCTTCCATGCCAGGAGTCTTGTTATATTACTTTCCCTGTGTGTGAAAGTAAGCCAATTTCCACTTCTTCCAAATCAACAAGGGTTAAGGATCTAAGTTGGAAAAAATTGAATTTTTTTTTTTTGTTTTTAAAATGTAAAAATCAATAGCCTGTCATGCAAAATCTTTTGCAACTCATTTTATGCTGCAGTTTGAAATCAATGTGTTTCTCTAGATATATATATATTTTTAATCAACCCTGGATCTTAGGCAGGGGATAGTTGAGTGCAGATTCACTGGGCTTGTACAAATATTGGAAAATATTGTATTAATCAGAGATAAATACTTTTTTTTTTTTTTTTTCATGAAACGTGTAAGTATATAAGATCCTTCTACATGTGCATCTTGACTCCACATCTCCTGTGCTGTACCCAAATAAGTACCGTATATACTCGAATATAAACCGGGATATTTGGGCCAAAAAATTGGCCTAAAAATGGGGGTCCCAGTTTATATTTGGGTCAAACCCCAGTGACCACCCGAAACCCTCCTGCAGGCCTACCTTAGGCTGGGACAGTAGGGAACCCTCCTGTCTCCTGCCCCGTCCGACACTAATACTAATTACTACCCTCCCTCACTACCTGTTCCCTGGTGGTCCAGCATGTATCCCGCGCTGAGATCCTTTGTAAAGGTAGCAGCCAGCGGTGCACCTGGGCCGGCACGCAGAAGCGAGCTTTTCGTGCTGCCGGATGGCCCTGCACCGCTCCTTGATAGGCTGCCACAAGAACTGCGAATCCCGTGAGAACTCGCGGCAGCCTATCAAAGAGCGGTGTAGGGCCGGCCGACAGCACAAAAACTCGCTCCTGTGTGCTGGCCCGGGTGCGCCAGTGGCTGCTACCTTTACAAAGGATCTCAGCGCAGGATACACGCTGGACCACCAGGGAACAGGTAGCGAGGGAGGGAAAGAGGGAGGGTGGTAATTAGTATTACTGTGGGCCAGGGCAGGAGACGGGAGGGATCCCTCCTGTCCCGGCCTACCACTAGGTGGTTTCAGTTAAGCTGCGAGCCTTCAGTTAAGGGGAAGGGTTAATCTGCAGGCTGGGTTGGAGGGCAGAGGGGAGTACAGGGCAATCAAGCCATTGTGGCATCACTGATGAGATTGATTCTTATTAAGGGAAGAGGGTATAGGGAAGGAAGGTGGGACAGTGTTCACAGCCTGGCAGGGAGGGGGGAGAGTATTCAGAGCCTGGCAGGGAAGGGGGCTTTGTTCACAGCCTTGTAGGGAATGGGACTGAGTGCAGGGAGGGAAGGGGGCTTGGTGCAGAACTTGGCAGGGAGGGGAGGCTGAGTGCAGAACCTTGCAGGGGAGGGTGTGACGGAGGGGACACTGAGTGCAGATCCTGGCAGGGCATGGCACTTGAATATTAAGCCCCCGACTTATATTTGAGTCAACCATTTTTCCTCCTTTTTGGGGAGAAAATGGGGGTTTTGACCTAGATTTAGATTTGACTTATATTCGAGTATATACAAAGGATAGTGAAAACTAAAACACTGATAAATGACAAGCACAAATGATGCCGAATACAAAGCCCTCATTGTTATCTCATAGGTTTAGGGCTCCTTTTACAAAGGTGCGCTAAGCTTTTTAGCACACGCTAACCACACGCTAAATGCTAATGCGTGCATGTTAGTCTATGGACACGTTAGTGGTTAGCGCTCGCATATATTTACCGCGGCTGAAACGCATAGCGCACCTTAGTAAAACGGGGTTAGTTTCTAGCTAGATGAACAGTTATATATATATATATATATATATATATATATATGAATGTAAGTACCTTAAATACAGTCTTAGTGCTCTAATAATACAGTATATACTACAGTTTGCATTTATATTTATATTTAAACTTGTATTAACAATTTTTAATTTTATTTGTTAATTTGAATGCTATAGGATACGTTGTATTAGAAATTTTGTTCTTTTATTTTTCCTTTTTTTCTTTCTTTCCTATTTTGAATGGAGTTTTTTCATTTGATTAAGTTATATTGTAAATCGCTTTGATCCTTTTTTTTTTTTGGCTGTATGAGCGGTATAGAAAGATTTTAATCGACATAAACATACTGAATTGAATATTGGAAAAAGAAAAATTGTGTGTGGGTTTTGTTTTTTGTTGGTTTTTTTTTTTTTTTTTTGGGGGGGGGGGAGGTTTCCAACAGTTCAATATAGATATTAACCCTCCTTTTATGAAGCCATGTTAGGCTTTTTTATTGCCAGCGCAGCATTCTATGAGCGTCGGAGCTAATATTGCCTTGGCTACCAATAAAAAAAAAAAAACCTAACGCAACTTCGTAAAAATGGGGATGGGGGTTAAATAATTAAGAGCAGCCGATGATTAAATACTGAAAATGAGTTAGAATGTGAAACACTTAAAAAAAAAAAAAATAAGTTTGATGAACCTGAAATATGTCTTCCTTTACATCAAATGGCATTTCAGCAGCATGCAACAGTTATGGGAAACATGCTTACATGACATGTTAGATTAGGAAAATGTATTTGTGCAATGATGACTACAGAGAAACACTCGGGGCTCCTTTTATCAAGCAGGTAGAGTTTTTACTGTGAGCCAGTGAGTTTCAAGTTTCAATTTATTTGATATACTGTACTGCAAATACAACCACAGTTAGTCTAAGCGGTTTACAGGAATAATATATTATTAAAAGAAAATTAAAATTAAAAAGACATAACAAGGGAGGCAGTAAACAAAAACATAAGTTCAACCAACATACGAGCAAGCAAAAATGGATACAAGGGGGATAAAGTATGCATAGTAGATGCAGTATTTTTTTCCCCCCAGCTGTATTCTGACTTCTGATACGCTTCAACAATATTTATTAATCAGCAAATACATCTGTTTATGGTCTCCCACCTGAGTCCCACAGTTTGCAATTCCTTGTGTTATTGCTCAGACATTATATATTGCATTAATTGCTCTGAACATGACAGCACTGGGGGCATTTCCTTTGTTTTATGAAAGATGTGACAGCAGGAGTTAAAAAAAAAAAAACCCCAAACAAAACATACAACCAAACAAGAAAATAGCCGTTGTGCTAACTGATGCCACTTAGAACTACCTGGTAGGTAGCAGAAGGGAGATAGTAATTTATGAAGAGGCTGCAAGCATCAGTTTATAAACCGAAACTTTAAACCTCACAAAAAAATCCGGAGACCCCTAAAAAAATAGCAGTGCATTGAAAAGTAACATAACTATGTTTTTGTTATAACTATTATGACTTTACGTGTTCACCAAGAACATGTTAATATGTATAATTTTGAAGAAAACAAAGAAAAAACCTGCAGATGTGATGAACAAGGTACAAAATCTTTATTGGAGAAAATATAATGTAGCAATCCAAATAATGGTTCTCATATGTGAAGAGGCAGGACCCAAAATAGCAGAGCATTGAAAAGTAATATAACTATCCCCCTCCTTTACTAACACATAATGTGGGTTTTAGCGCTGGCAGTGGCGGTAACTAGTCCAACGCTGATAGAATTCCTATGAGCGTTGGAGCAGTTGCCGCCCCTGCTGGCGCTAAAACCCGTGCTAGGCGTTTGTAAAGGAGGGGTATGCTGTTTTTTTTAAATAACTATTATGACTTTACATGTTAACCAAGAACATGTTAATACATAGAATTTTGTTATGACTTACTTTGAGTCCCATCAGGTAGTATAACACACTTATGACTCCCATAGGCAGCATATAGAAGAGGAAAGAAGTGGCCTGGATGATGCAGTTGTAAATCCACATGGGTTTCACCACAGTGCAAGTAGCTGAGTCGGGGACCAGAGTTCCATTGGGGAAATACTGTAACATGATACCGTGGATGCTAGTGTTAGGAACAGAGAATAATACGGAAAAGGTCCAGAGGATCACTAGGATTTTTAAGACGCGCTTCCTAGAGCTCTTGAGTTTGGCTCTGAAGGGGTGAATGATGGCTATGTATCTCTCCACGCTGACGGTCGTCACGCTCAGGATGGAGGCAAAACATACAGTCTCAAACAGAGCTGTTTTAAAGTAGCACCCCACGGCCCCAAAGAGGAAAGGGTAGTTACTCCACATTTCATAGACCTCCAGCGGCATCCCAAAGATCAACACCAGCAGGTCAGAAATAGCCAAGCTAAAGAGATAATAATTGGTCGGGGTTTTCATATTGCGGTGCTTCAGGATCACTAGGCAGACCAAAAGGTTGCCTGTTACACCGACGATAAAAATCAAAGCATACACGAGAGTCATGGGCAAAAACAAGTGACTGCGCTTAGGTCCACATAAAAAGGCTAAGTACTCCTCCGTGCTGTTCAAATACTTCAGCAAAGACACATCCATGGCTAAGTGCCCGGACCAAGACAAATTAGAAGCCCATTCCATGTTTGATTCTCACACCAGTAGCAACCTGAAGTCAAGCTGCCTTCCACCTGGCTGCTTGCCTGTCAAAGTTCACCCTCCTGGGTCAGAGAGAAGCACAGAATCACTTTGAAATGTGTGTGGTTGCATGTGTCGTCTCAATTACGAGGTTGGGCTACTGTTTCTGCAGCTGTTCCCTCCTGATGAACTCCTTCCACGGGAGGATAATCCCTCCTTCTGTCAGTGATTGGCCACTTCACTCAGTAATAAGTGGAGAAAATGACTGACTGTAAACTAAGGATCAGCTCCTGCCGTGGCTACAGTAGATGCAGCGAGATAAGAAAACAATAAAAGGAGAGAGCAGAGCATTGTGAGTAACTTGTTGAAGTCTTGCAGGTGCTTTAACAGCATTGAAAATTACTTTGCGATTCAGAGGTTTTAAGAAGTCTCAAATTGTCCCCAGCACATGCAAATTTCAAGAGTCTAAAAAAAAAAAAATCAACATTCAGCCTTAATTAGCTGCATTGTATGGATCCACAATAATAGTGAATGAACTTGTAATTATCTTCAGTCAATATTTTCCCATGTACTAGTACTCCTTGTGAAATCTCATTGTCCTTATACAAAGAGATCTGAAAAGCTCTAAAAAAAAAAAAAAAGCATGTTTGTCCCCATACTTGCCAAATGCTGTTCAGTTAATGGACAGAAGCTTGTTCACTTTACATTCAGTCTGCAAAATACTGGTGAGAAAGCAATAAGGAATTTTGCTTCTTTTCCTACACACATTTTAACATTTTCTCGCATGCAGATCCTTACCTATACAAATCTCTTCAGCTTTTTTTTTAGCACAAGGTCCAGTGAAGTGCAATTTATTCTCAATAGTAGGTTAAAACTATAAATGAAGACATCTCAACCTACCTAAATGACCGCCTCATCCAAACCACCTCTACCAGGCATAGAAAAACACACACCCCATTCACTTACCCCCCAATCAAAGAAGTAAAACGGAAAAAACCATACAACGGACTAGTGGCCACTCAGGCAGCGAAGATAAGACAACCAAGTCTCCAACCTGTTGACAACAACCCCAGACTACAAGATGTTCAGAAAGGAAATACAAACTATACTCTTCAAGAAATCCCTTAATAAAGCTTAATACCATGATAAAGCTTAACCCCCCTCTTACCATCCCCTCCCTAATCCCAGATCCTACTTTTCCCTCTCTTGGAAACCTTCTCTGATCTAACGTTGTAACTCTTCTTCCATAACTCTTTTTGTAATCCGCTTTGAACCGAAAGGTAATGGCGGAATAGAAATCTGTAATGTAATGTAATGTTACAGTACCACGTACTTTTTCATCTCCTCAGTATCCCGAACCATGTTGCAAACACAGGCATCAAAATTGCAGTCATCTCAGAGCTGGACAGCTTTTAAAGATAGTGTGAACTAGTGGAAGAAGGGGACAGAAAAATGTAATATTTAGCATATGCATTCCTTCTTTGCTCTCCATATTCTTGCAGTCAGCCAGATTTTCATTTCATAAAATTTGCATAAAATTATTATATTGCAAGTAAACACGATTTATTTTTCTACTTCATATTTGCCTTCTCACTCTTTCCATAACCAATTTAAATTGTTCTCTATTTTATAGCATAGTAGATCATGGCAGAAAAAGATTAATTGGTTTCAAATATAGATTGTTGTATTTCTAAGTTTCAGTCATGAGCAATGTCCATTCAAATGAAACTGAATGTCGCTAAAACTAAATTATTATGGGTTGGGCCAAAGTTAGAAATTCTTCCTCCTTTTGTTACATAGAAATCAGGTATCTCACTACACATTTAGTTTTCTTCTAGAGTTCTGGAAATTATCCAGGACTCATCACTTCTGTGAACAGATAAATTTGTTAGTGAAAAAGTTCTCTTTCAGTCTGCGGATAGCATAGCTGGTTTTAAGAAAGGTTTGGACAAGTTCCTGGAGGAAATGTCCATAGTCTGTTATTCAGAAAGACAACGGAGAAGCAACTGCTTGCCCTGTATCAGTAGAATGGAATATTGCTACATCTTGGGTTTTGGCCAGGTACTAGTGACCTGGATTGGCCACCGTGAGAACGGGCTACTGGGCTTGATGGACCATTGGTCTAACCAAGTAAGGCTATTCTGTTGTTCTAAAAAAATTAGATCACTATTCTATCAGGAGCATTTCTCATTGTTGGTGCAGTCCATTGTGCTTGCTTAATTGGACTATTGTAATTCTGTGTATCTGGGTATCAAGCAAGGCAGTTTGCAACGTCTTCAGTTGTTACAAAACACGGTGGCAAAATTTATTTTCAGGAAACAAAAGTTTGATCATGTTTCTCCTTTGCTTAGGAAGCTTCATTGGCTTCTTGTTCATTTTATGATCCAATTTAAATGCAAAAGCATTATTTTCAAACTTCTTTATGGAATATTTGAGCCTTTGATTCCTTTATACTGGAATGCTCACAGATCCCGCTATTTGAGGAACACACAGAAGTACAAATTATTGTTTCCCTCTTTCAAGGGAATTAAATCAGCTGGGAAACTTTGTCAGTCCTATGCTTTCAAGTTGGTAGAGATTTGGAATGGACTTTCTGGATCTATTAGAACCTTAAAAATCCTGCTATTCTCACAATACCTAAATAGTTTACCTGCAGAATCTACTAATCGCTAACATTACAAGATCTACTTTTATGATAGACTAAATTAATTTCTACTATCCTTACTTCTCCTTATTTTATGTATATTCTGGTCTCCTAACTACTTGTAAACCGAGTCGAGCTCCAATGAGAGATGACCCGGTATATAAACTGAAGACTAGATTAGATTAAAAGAAAAAAACTGTATGACAACTTCCTAGCCACTCGAGCATCAAAACTCGACCCACAACTCTTCAACCTATTGACCACGACCACAGACTACAAAATTTTCAAAAAAGAAATAAAAACCCTTCTATTCATAAAACACATAAAACCAAACTAACACAATCAGAAATGTCTCAAGCATCACCTGCAACTATTACATATGAACTTCTAATATCTTGACAACTCAGATGTAATCCTTAACAACTCAAAGAAATGTACAAACTACTCCCTAAATACTTCTAATCACCGGATAAACCATTTTGTAATCCGCCTTGAACCGCAAGGTAATGGTGGAATAGAAATCCGTAATGTAATGTAGATTAGACCCAGCCACTCTGTCCAATGAATTCTAGATATATCTCAGTTTCCAACCATGGAAGCTTGACCACTTGTAGGCATCACTCTTTGTTCAAGTCACTTTATTGTTCTTTTCCTCAGTGGTTCCCTACCATCCGGATAAGGACATATCATCTCCACCTACATGTCTTGACATTAAATTTTATAATCTAAACAGCTGCCATAACCAGTAAAGCTATAACACTGTGTCCAGTGGTGTAGTAATGGGGAGGTGGTCTGCCCCAGGCGCCATGTTGATAGGGGTGCCAGTACCCCATCTCCTCTGCATCCCCCCTCTTCTCACTCCTCCCCTTGCCACACGTGTACCCCCTTCCCTTCCCCCTTATCTCTACTTGAAGTTGTTGCTCGTGGCGGTCAACACTATGCTCCTTGTGACTCCATCGGCTCTGCTGCTGACATCACTTCTGGGTGCCACACATAGGAAGTGATGTCAGAGGGAGAGCCGACAGGTTGCGAGGAGCACGTGGTTGACTCTCGTGAACAACAACTTCAACTAGAAATACAGGGAAAAGGTAGTGAGATGCAAGTGGCAGGGGAGATTGGAAAAGGAGCGGGGGTGGCGGAGACGAGTACGGTGGAGGGTCGCCACAGCCCCGAGCGCCTCTCACCCTCGCTAAGCCACTGATGTGTCTTTATGGTTCTGGGCCACCCCACCAACTGATGCTCGCAATTAACTTCAAGGCTTAATTATAGGTAGGTGCATAGGCTTAATAGAGAATGAAATCTATGTTTCCAAGTTTATTAAAATTTGATATTCCGCTTATAATAGCAGTCTAAGCGGTGTACAAGGTTATAATATAAAAAGTTTAAAATTTCAGGGGATAAAAACAAAATCATATGACGTGACATGAAGTACAGGAACGAGAGGAAAAAGTGGGTGGAACTACAATTGTAAATAGAGTAGAATACATAAAAAGGGGGTACATTAGGGAGGGGTTGTTATGCTCTTCCTTTTTGAGAATCATTAGAAGCGGGGAAGTCATAGGTTGTACGCGCCCTTAAATAGGAAGGTTTTTAAGTTTCCTTTGAATTTTCCAAGATTAGTCTCTTCCCTCAGATAAAGTGTGAGTGTGTTCCAAAGCGTAGGGGCTGTGCCTGAAAATATTCGCTTCCTAGTGGTATCGTAAAAAAAAAAAAAAATGTCTTACTGAGGTATCTGGGGATTTCACAATACAGGAAAGTTTGCAATAGTATCAAATACATAGCAACATTGGGCCTGATGTTCAAAGAGAACAGTGCAAAATATGCAGGTTTAACTGTGCTTCACTCTCAAAATTAATCCAATCCTTGCCGCCCCCCCCCCTGTATAACCTGCGATGTCACTTGGCCTCACCAATACCTGTGGCGGTATTGCACACAAGTATCTTCCATCCATCAATTACTATATTACATTACATTACTGTTGCAGTTCTGGGCGGATTACTCCATGCAAAACTCCTGATTATTTTTAGTGATATGTAAAAAAAAAAAATCTCGATTTTATTTGATGTATTTGTGGTCCATTTTATGTGTAGAAGACACTCACAGAGACACTAAGGTGATTATCTCTTGTCTAGCCTCTTCTATAAAAACATGAAAAGTTATTTCGGCTACAAGTAAGAACACAATTTTTCCCTTCAGTGCTTTTTTGTATGCCATCTGAATAACTCTTTGTATGAATCTTACTCAGTTCCTGCTCTGAATATAAGAAAAACAGGAACAGAGGGGAAATGACTGCTCTGGACTTTTAGTTCTAACAGCTTTCTCCCAATGGGTAGCTTAGTGTGAGGCTTGTAGTAAACAACTAAACTTGAGTAATTCATCAGCAAAATAAAAGATCAAAAACCCGTTCAATAAAATGCCCACTTCTTAAGTGAACAGGCATCTTTTTTGCCAATACAGATTCCATCAAGGACCCCAGGTTGTAAGTTAAGCCATTATGGAATCGCATCATTTTCTATAATTCTTCTTAGAAATATTCATTGGAATAGTGCTTGTCTTAGAATTAAATATATTACATCTCTAGTGGGTCTAGAATACAACAATGCATTACAGCAAGATAGCTCCAAGTAATTCGGTAATCTTTAAGAAGTCAAAATTATGCGTCTAAATATAGCTATTGTATGAGATCATAATGGTAAAGACAATAAGGGGCTTGTTTACAAAAAAAAAAAAGTCCCAAAAGTGGTAGAAAGTGCCAGATGGATGGGGGGGGGGGTGTCTTTCAGCAGGAAGGATTGGGCATCCCTCCTGCCTCGTTCATTTAGGGGGGAGGGGGAGATTGGCGGCCGCAGCTGCTATACTTATTGCGGCTGGGAGCACCCTTGCCGCGATTAAGTATAGCAGCCGCGTCTACTTACAATGTAGTCAAGCATTTTGCTGGGCTACATTGTAAGAGTCTCCCGCTCTACTAGGGAGATGCGTAGGGCCGCCTAGTTTCGCCTAAGGCTGCCTACAATCGGGACGCAGTTTACAGAAGCCCTTAAAAATGAGTTAATTTGAACATTTTACTTAATTGACCCATTTGTAGCCTTTACAGATTAAAGTTGAGACCTTCTCTTCTTGCTAATGTACAGTGAATTGTTAAAATGTTCAGAAAGAGAGAAAGTATATTGAAGGCAAAAGCAGCAAGAGACTGTTTTTTTTCTTTACTTCCTTATTAAAGCAAGTTGTCTTCCCTGTTTGCTTTTTGTTCTTCAGATATATATTTTTCTTTTGTTTATTCTTTAATGCTCTGGCATTGAGGTTAGGATAAGGAGATAATTAAACCTTGTGAGACCTGATGAATGGAGACTTATACTTATGAAGTCTGCAATCCAGAAGTGAATAAGAGCGAAAATTAAAACTACCCATTTAACCAGTATCATCTGATTAGTGAAAAACAAGCCACTTCACTATCCTTTGTCAGAGGTTGATGAAGATCAATTGAGCTTGTCAAACAGAGAATAAGTAACGTGGGAGTTTAGAGCCCATTCTAATGAGCCACGGGCAGCATGGGATGGCAGCCATATGCTAAAGGCTCCTTTTTCATCTGATTTCTATTGGTTTTGTGATAAGAAAGGCTGCCTTTCTGACAAGTAAACTTGGCTTTTGTAAACCTTCTCTGAGGTCTGAAATATGCAGTGTGGAGCAAACATTTTTATCAAATTCTTATTAATATTTTTATGATTATCTGTTTATGTGGTTTTATCAGTAGGAATTTAGGTTTGTGAATTCACATTTATTATTCTAGGGATTTTTAAAGAACATAAGAGTAGCCTTACCTGGGTCAGTCCAATGGTTCATCAAGCCGAATAGCCTGTTCTCACGGTGGCCAATCCAGGTCAGTAGTATCTGGCCAAAACCCGAGGAGTAGCAACATTCCATGCTACCGATACAGGGCAAGCAGTGGTTTCCTATGTCTTTCTCAATAACAGACTATGGACTATGATCTCTATTTTTGAGTTTTTGTTTGTGAGTGTATATTGTTCACGGTTTTGCCCTTTAATCTGGGGTTTAACGGTCAGCAGATCTTGTTTATGGTGCTACTCATTGAGTATGAACCAGTCACGCGGTATTATTTGGATCCCTTTTGAGACGTAGTGTTACATTGATGACATTAGTGGGGAGTGTCCTGTGCAACGCCCACTTGGGTATTCAAATTTGCAGAATGACCGCACAAATTCAACATGGCATCATAGCCGTTCATAAAAGCACGGTGAACTATTTGTAAGGTAGTTTGTTGTCCTTTCTTTCATGGAAATGTGCATGGTTGCTGTCTTGAACTATAGTGTCGATCTGGTCATCGTGGAAATCTGTTAATTGTATTAGCAGTATATGAGGTATGATGCTGCAGTCAGCATTATTATAATGTTTGTTTTTTTTTGCAGTTTTGGCAATGTGGACAAAGTTCCCCCGATGAAGATCTGTTTGAAACACATACATGAGAGACAGCGTTGTGAGTCTGTTAAAATTCACCAGCGCTGGAAGTTGTGTTCATCACGAAAGGTAAGTGTTGCTGATATTTAATTTTTTTGCACTTGCTGATATGATATTTTATATCAAATAAATAGAGACACATCTCGGTGTTCGAGCTGATATATTTTTTGATGCGGGTATATTTACAGATGTGATGCTTATAGTTTGAAAGATAAGGAAAAGTTTATAGCAATTGGTAAGGGGTATTACTTTGTGTTATTTGTGAGGGTAGGTGGTGTGTGTATATATGATTAAAGCTATAATCCCAGGACAGGGATCTGAAATAACATATATGTTATAAGAGATCCTATGATCTGATTTCATCAGCCTTATGATATACCCACTTCCTCGAATTGATTATATTCAGTGAGATTTTTTGAATATGAAATTAGTGAATTACTCGTATATGGTGTGTGTTAATTACATAAATTGATTCTTTAGTCACATGTAGTGACGTTGGATATTGACAGTTAGTTATACAATAATTATCTCTTTTCCCTATGTTTCTATACTGAGTTATTGTGACAAGTAAAAGCGTGACGCTGAACCATCCAGTTTTAAACAGATGGTCAAATGACACCACAACAGAACAGAGCTACAAATGAGAATATATGAGCATGTTGGAGGGGCAGAGGGACATAGAATGATAGATCTAATCTAATCCAGGATTTATGAGTCACATTGTGCTTGAAGAGGTTCAAGGTGATTTACGGAACAAATCTGGCAATACAGTTTAGTGCAAAGTAACAAAGTGGAAGAGATGCGTTATAGAACCAAGCGATTCTATGAAGGGAAGATTGTTATGTTTACAATTGTTGTACAGTTGGGTTGGCTGACAGACTTGGGGCTCCTTTTACTAAGGTGTGCTAGCATTTTTAGCGCACGCACAAGATTAGCGCGTGCTAGCCGAAAAATTACCGTCTGCTTAAAAGGAGGCGGTAGCGGCTAGCGCATGCGGCGGTGATGGGACTAAATTGTGCGAGACAACGGCGCACTGACAACTGAGCGCAAGGTTGATGGCGCGCCGAAGAAAAGCACTATTTTAAAGGGCTCCGACAGGAGGTGTGGGGGGGGAACCCCCCATTTTACTTAACAGACATTGCGCTGGCGTTGTAGGGGGGTTTGGGGGGTTGTAACCCCCCACATTATACTTAAAACTGAACTTTTTCCCTAAAAAACAGGCAAAAAGTTCGGTTTCAAGTATAATGAGGGGGGTTACAACCCCCCACAACGCCAGCGCGATGTCTGTTAAGGCCTTGTAAAGGTTATTGGTGAGACCCCACTTGGAATATTGTGTTCAGTTTGGGAGATCTTATCTGGTCAACAATATACGAAGACTTAAAGCGGTCTAGAGGAAAGCAATGAAAATGGTAGGAATTTTGCACCAAAACAAGTACAAGAAGAGACTAGAAGACCTCAACATGTATGCTCTAGAGGAGAGGAGGGACAAGGTGATATGATATAGACATTTAAATATTTGAAATGTATTAATATAGGTCCAAATCTTTTCTAGAGAAGGGAAATTGATAAAACTAGAGGACATAAATTGAGGATGAGGGATGGTAAACTTAAGAGTAACGTTAGGAAATTGTTTTTCACAGAGAGGGTGCTGGTGCTGGTGCGGAGGCTACATCAAAGTAAGAAGAGGGTTCGGTTGGGTTGGGGGGACCTCAGGTCGCGGCAGGAGGGTGCCGATGGCGACAGGAGGGTGCCGGATCGCAGGTGGGAGGGTGCCGGTTCGGGGGTGGGGGTGGGGGGCGCTCGCAAATCGAGGCGCGCTCGGTTTACGAGGCACCAAGTTTGCAAATGTTTTGCTCGTCTTGCAAAACACTCGCAAACTGGTGCACTTGTAAACCAAGGTACAACTGTATTCTCCTTGTGACTATGGGGTCCTTTTCACTAAGGCACGCTATCCCATTTAGTGCACGCTAAATGCTAAGGCGCCCATTATATTCTATGGGTGCCTTAGCATTTAGGGTGTTTTAATCTTTAGCATGCACTATATCTATTATTGTGCGCTAAATCGATTAGTACGTGCTAAATCGGTTAGCACGCCTTAGTAAAAGGACCCCTATAACTCAAAAATGTGTTTTTTTTCTTGACCAAACATATCATCGGTGGCTAATTTGTTTCCACGTCCTTCCTTCCTGATCATGGCATTATTTCCATAAACTTATTATTTTTTTATGACTGCAGGCTATAATGCTTTATAAGATTTATAAGACTGTGAAAATAATATAGCAAAATCCTATTTATAAACATTACCAACAGACTTTCTGTGGTTGATAAATTTCTTGTTTTTTTTATGTTCTGCATTGTACCTTAATCATCAGCATTCTCACTCAACTGGAGATGATAATATATAATTCTCTTATAAAATCATAGGTAATGTTGTTTCCAAGATCTCATGAAGGCAACCATGTTTTCTGACTGTTGTGATTTATAAAAACATAAAGTCTCATTCATGTGAATAAAGGCACACGGTAGAGATGGCATGAAACATCATTAGTGTATTTCAAATAGTCCATTGGAAGCAGGAAATTAAAAAAAAAAAAAAGTGAAAAAGAATGAAACCAATTTGCAGGTAAACATTTGTTATAGAAAGAAAAAGTGAAAGGTTCTTAAAAGCAAGATAACTTACCGTGAAACCCTGCAGAGCATCAGAGCCAAAAATGGTAGCAAGTTCAGCTTGTTACTATCAGGAAATAAAGGAAAGTTTATGAAAATCAGGTATTCAACAGTTCTTGACATAGTTTAGCTGAACAGTACAAATTAGAGAATGATACGGGGACAAATTTTTCCCTGTCCCCATGGGAACTCATTTTCCTGTCTCATCCCCGCAAGTTCTTTTCATGTCCCTGCCAAATTCCTGCAAGCTTTGTCTTCATCTGTACAAGCCTCATAAGTAGCAACATTCTAGAGCTCAGATTGTGATGTCATAAAGCCTCATTCCACCAATGCCTAAGCTCCATCCTCATCTGCACAAGCCTCAAACACTTTCCAATCATAAGTAGCAACATTCTAGAGCTCAGATTGTGATGTCATAATGCCTCATTCCACCAATGCCTAAGCTCCGTCCTCATCTGCACAAGCCTCAAACACTTTCCAATCATAAGTAGCAACATTCTAGAGCTCAGATTGTGATGTCATAATGCCTCATTCCACCAATGCCTAAGCTCCGTCCTCATCTGCACAAGCCTCAAACACTTTCAAATCATAAGTAGCAACATTCTAGAGCTCAGATTGTGATTTCATAATGCCTCATTCCACCAATGCCTAAGCTCCGTCCTCATCTGCGCAAGTCTCAAACACTTTAAAATCATAAGCGTTTGAGGCTTGTGCAGTTAAGGCAGAACTTACAGGAATGGAACAGGGATAGCGGCACCTGAAATATAGGCCTTTAAAACCTTCGCCATCATTTCATGTCGCTAAGTTTTTACATAGGCACTGCTAGCTGCGGTTCTTTAAATGGTGCCTAAGCGTGATTGACACATGACTGGCACCTTTTTTTAGGCGCCAGCTGATGTAGGCATTGTTTATAGACTCAGCCCCATAAGTTTTAAATTGTCATGCTTCATTTTACAAATTATTAATGGAGAAGTGCCCATGCATTTAGTAGATCTGATATCTATTTCATCATTTAAGGAAAATTTTCGATCCAAGGATCATTTTGTATTAAACTTCCTTTCATGTAAGGGTAGTCATTATAGAGAATATTAGATAGTTCATTTCCTTTTCCAGCAGCTCAGTATTGGAATGTGATTACGCTATTTGCTAAACAACTACCGGTACCTACTTATTCTCTGTTCCAAACTCTTTTCTTTTTCAAAACCATTTGAATTAAATTTGTTTCTCCATTGGATTGTAATATGTGGATCTTATTGTTGGCTACTTTGAATCAAAGATTTGGGATTGGACAGCCTATGATCCTTTCAAAATCTATTCAGATCTTACTGTACCTATGTATAGATAAGGGCTATTGGTGTGTACAGTTAAGTCTAGTAGGTTTGGGTGGATTTTGGAGGGCTCACCATACAATATAAGGGTGTTCTGGAGAGATGTGCACCTGGAATTTTTTATTTGAAGTTCACTGCAGTGCCCAATTTCTCTGTGGCCAGTCTACTAAAAATGCTGGCCCCCTTCTACATCCCAATGGTTTGTTTTGTGCGATTTTGTTTTGGACATTTCTTTTTTTTTTTTTTTGTAAAAATGGTTCAAAAAGACACATATTTGAGAAATGGCTATTTTTGAAACAAAAAGATGGATGCCTTCCTGTTTTGAATATGGTCTTATTCACTTCTGGATTTCTGTGCTGTTCCACAAAGGGCCTGATTCTATAAACAGCGCTGAATTTTGGGTTGCCAGATTTCCTCTTTGAATAAAAGAGGACACCTGACCCTGCCCTACTCTGCCCCAGCTCCACCCCATTCCGACCCCACCCCCACACAAACCTCCCCGAGCTCGAAGGCCGCATTTGGAAGCCTCCGTGCATGCGCGGACATCAACGCCATGACATCACACACATGTGCGTATGACTTCATCATGGTGATGGCCACACATGTGCATAGGCTTAAAGACACGGCCTCTAAGCTCAGGATTTCCAAGACCCGGACAAATTTCGGGGTTTTGGAAATCCCTCCGTGTGCCCAGACAGTCCTCTAAAAAGAGGACATATCCGGGTTTTACTGGACATATGGTAACCCTAGCCTAACTGTGCCTAACTTCTACAGTAGATGCTGGTCAATATAATTGTCAATTAACTGCTAGGTATCATTTATAGAATCACACCTAGCAGAACCTAAGCAGACTTAGTCATCACTAGGTATTGTATAGGTAAGCACTGGTATATTAGGCCAAGTTTTACCTGTCCTAATTTCCAGGCAACTAATTCAAGTGCCTAGTGATGCCAAGTGCTTAGTGATGCCATCAATAGCATGCAGGACAATTGCACCCTGACAACTCCGCACAGACAAGTGCGCGCATGAAGGGAGCGGAATTGTTGGGACACAATTGTAAGTGTAGTGTGTGTGTTGTTGCGGCAATCTTCAAATTCAGAGCGCGCTGACATTGAACAACCCCTGAGCGCGTCATTGTAAAAGTTCCCCCCACCCCCCTCAGAGCGCAAACCCCCCTTTCTCTTCCCCCTTCTACACATAAGTTCATGTAATCCTTTGTCTTCTTCTCTACCCACTATTTTAAGTTCTTGTAAACCGTGTCGAGCTCCATTCTCATGGAGATGATGCGGTATATAAACTTAAGGTTTAGATTAGATTAGATTAGATACAGCGACAGGGTGAGTTGTAAGTGCTCAGAGTGCGATGTTGGAAGTATAGTGGAGGGGTTCCCCCACCCCCCCTCCCCTCAATGAGAGCACGAGTGTAGTGGGGGGGTTCCCTCCACACCCTCAAAGTGCAAACATGGGGGTTCCCCCCCACACTCCCTCAGAGCACAAATAGGACAGCATAGGGTGGCGTGCATTAGTCCTGCATTAGTCAAATATCGGGGCGGAATTGTCAGTGCACCAATGTCACCCCTATTCTCTGCCACCCTAACCATGCCTACTTTTGAGGTAGGCATGAATAGGCTCAATAGGCATTGGAATCACTACCAGAACCAAAGAAGTTATCTTGCCACTATATCGGGCGATGGTGCGCCCGCATCTGGAGTACTGTACCTTAAGAAGGATATGGCGACACTCGAGAGAGTCCCAAGAAGAGCAACGAAAATGATAAAGGGCATGGAAAACCGAGAGGCTGGAGAAACTGGCTCTTTTCCCTGGAATAACATAGACTTAGAGGGGACATGATAGAAACTTACAAGATCATAAAAGGTATAGAGAGAGACAGATTCTTCAGACTGGCTGGGGAAACAAGAACAAGAGGGCAATCAAGAAAATTGAAGGGAGATAGATTGAGAACGAATGCTAGGAAGTTCTTCTTCACTCAGAGGGTGGTGGATACCTGGAATGCGCTTCCGGAGGAGGTGGTAGAGCAGAGTACGATTTTGGGTTTCAAGAAGGTGTTGAACAAGTTCCTGAAGGAAAAGGGGATTGAAGGATATAGTTAAAGGGGTACTACACAGGACAAAATGTCTTCAATAATGGATCATTTACAGGTCACTGACCTGGGGGGGCCGCCGCGAGAGCGGACTGCTGGGCACGATGGACCTGTGGTCTGACTCAGCAGAGGCGATGCTTATGTTCTTATGAGGGTGCCTTGACTTAGGCGTTGCTAGGAGCCACACGGATATCCTCACTCAATCCAAAATGATTTAAAAAAAAAAAAATAGATTTTTAATGGTGTGGTCAATTACCATATCATCTAACACATTAAAAATCAATTTAGTTATGCACAAGTTTTCATTAGACGTCGCTAGGCATCTGCGATTAGGGCGCCTAGTGAAACATAGAAACATAGAAAGATGACGGCAGATAAGGGCTATATAGCCCATCAAGTCTGCCCACACTATTTACTCACCCTCTTAAGTCTTCTGACCCCTTAAAGTATAATTGTAATTATACTGTCACTCTACTGACCCGCTCATTCAAGTCCTAGTGACCCTATCCCTTGGCATGACCTCGTAGGGATCCCGCATGGGTATCCCATTTGTTCTTGAAGTCAGGGATGCTGCGTGCCTCGACCACCTGCACTGGAAGCTTGTTCCAGTGCTCGATCACTCTCTCCGTGAAGAAGCATTTCCTGGCGTCTCCACAAAACTTCCCTCCCCTGAGTTTGAGCGGATGTCCTCTTGTGGTCGAGGGTCCCCTGAGAAGAAAGATATCATCTTCCACCTCGACCCGTCCCGTGATGTACTTAAATGTCTCAATCATGTCTCCCCTCTTCCTACGCTCTTCGAGAGTGTAGAGCTGCAATTTGCTCAGTCTTTCTTCGTACAGGAGACCCTTTAGCCTCGAGACCATCCTGGTGGCCATCCGCTGAACCGATTGAATTCTGAGCACATCCTTACGGTAATGTGGCCTTCAGAATTGCACACAGTACTCCAAATTAGGTCTCACCATGGCTCTGTACAATGGCATCATGACTTCAGGTTTCCTGTTGACGAAGCTTCTCTTGATACAACCTATCATCTGCCGTGCTTTAGATGAAGCCTTCTCCACTTGAGTGGCTGCTTTCATGTCAGCCAGCACTGATGATTACTCCTAAGTCTCGTTCTGCTGTAGTCCTGGTTAAAGTTTCTCCATTCAGCGTGTAAGTTCTGCAAGGATTTCCGTTACCGAGATGCATGACCTTACATTTCTTGGCGTTGAAGCCCAGCTGCCATATCAAGGACCAACTTTCTAAAGTATGCAGGACTTGCTCCATAGCATCCTGTAGATTATAGCCGTTTACTATATTGCATAGTTTGGCGTCATCAGCGAATAAGGTTACCTTGCCTTGAAGCCCTTGAGTCAGATCCCCAATGAATATGTTGAAGAGGAGTGGGCCCAGGATTGAACCCTGTGGCACTCCGCTAGTGGTACCTTAAGTAGGTGCCATTTATAGAATCAGCCCCAAATGTCTAATCTCGGATTTAGACCTCATATCAAAAATGCTCCTCTATGCAAGTGTGTGCCCCAGTTGACCAATCCTTAGTGTTTGGTTTGACGAAACAGCATGATATGAGAGTACAAGTTAATATTTCCTCAGTTTGATTATTGTGGGTGAAAAAGGACAATTTGTTCCCATTTTAAAGTCCCTTCATAGCTTTTTTTTAAAATCCTTTGTAGTGTTTGAACCTTTAATTCTGTTTGAAGGATCAACAGTTTTAACTGACACTACAAAGAATGGACTATCACTACCCTCTTTAATGAGTTTATGTGGAAGAATATTTCACTGACATTTCCTCTGCTATGTGATTAATCTGTGTGTCAAGCTCAAGAGTGCTGTTGCTCAAGATTGAAGTATTAAAAAAAAAAAAGATCAATCAATTGTATTTGTACTTGGCAGGTAAATTTACCATCATAGTCTTTGCTGAATAGTCTTAAATATTGTTCATGGCCCTTCCAATAATTAATTAGCATCACACTGCCAATAAGAGCCTGTTAAATGTCGTAGACTATCAATTTCTCTATAACTACTTGTGGAGGATTTGGGGATAGGGAGGTTGTTTTCTCTGAAATTATCTCACCAGATAAGTGATGAACTGAGGCATATATTTTGGGAGGAAGAGGTTAAGGCATGTCTCCCTGGGAAACCTAAGTACTTTCTCTCCAAAGAAATGCAGTGGTTCACTTTTATTTGGAAAACAGAATTCTGATTTATCGGACATGACGTGTTGCAGCTATGGCCAGGGCAGGGTTATTGAATAATGCCTAAGTAATTACTGCATTTTATAGATAGTATATCAAATTGAAACTATTAGTGAAGGCTGACTGAGAGAGTCATCCAGTCTCTTAGCTGTCATAATTAAGAATGAAAATTTATTTATTTATTTGGATTTATATCCTGTCCTCCCAGAAGTGCTCAGAATGAGTTACAATTTTACATTCATAATAAAACATAACAGGTAAACATCATAAAATATAACAGAGTATTGTAATGTAGAGCATGACAGTACATTTTAGATCATGACATGATAGGATAGTACATAGGGGAGCATGATAGCACTCAAAAAGCATGGCAATACTTAATAGGATATGACAGGACAATACCTCACACAGCATGGGGTGGTGGTGATGTAAGTTTGATATAACATTGCAGTAACTTAATAGAGCATGACAGTACATTATTGTGCCTGGCAGTTAGGCCCATTGTTATAGAATTTTACCTTCTTAGTTGTTCCATCATCATTAAAGAATCATTTCAACTTTTGGTCCTTCCCCTTCATACCCTCTAAAAATATACAACAAAATTAAAAACAAAACAAAACAAAACAGTAATGGCATGAAGGAAAACATTTTTGGGCAAAAAGAGGCACATCTTTGCTTCATTGATTTTCATAGTATAAAACAGTGGTTCCCAACCCTGTCCTGGAGGACCACCAGGCCAATCGGGTTTTCAGGCTAGCCCTAATGAATATGCATGGAGCAGATTTGCATGCTTCTCACTTCCATTATATGCAAATCTCTCTTATGCATATTCATTAGGGTTATCCTGAAAACCTGATTAGCCTGGTGGTTCTCAAGGACAGAGTTGGGAACCACTGGTATAAAACACATAACTCAGCGTTGCTTCAGAGGCACTCGTCAATTAAATTATTTTCAAAACAGATAGTTAGTTCTCTCTGATTTTCTAAATGGAAACATGAGTTTTCTTTTTCTTTTTTCCCCCCTTGTATTCATTTTGTTTTCATACTTTGAAAATTATAACACAGAACTCTTCCAAAACATATAATTCATGTCTCTCATTAGTGCTCATCCTGCAAATCACAAAAGCCGGGTTCTATAAATGGTACCTGAAATTAGGCGCCTAGATTGGCGTGCCTAGCTGATTTAGGAGCCTAACTTATCTCCCCTTTTTTTACAAAACTGTGGCGTGGTTTTTAGCACCAGCTGCAGAGTAACAGCTCCGACACTCATAGGAATTCTTTGAGCGATGGCACCGTGCTACGGTTTTGTAAAAGTGTGTGTTTGGGTGGGTGGGGGGTGGGGATAATTGTCACTGATAATTGAAAGCGGCACAAAAAACCCCCAATTTAAAAACATTAAAAAAATTAATTTACCAGTAGGCATCTAACTTGGTAGGCGCCTACCACTTCAGGGTAGGCGCCTACACTGAGCTGCCTACCAGCAAGGAGGTGTGGTTAGGGGTGGATTTGGTGTAGATTCAGGGCAGGTTTTGGGCATAGTTTCACTTAGGCTTTAGTAGGTGCATACCTTAGATGCACTCATTTAGGCCAAGAAAACCTTGTCCTAAATGGCAGTTTGCCTAAGGTTTTTAACGCCATCAAGCACCTAAGAACACTTAGGTGTCACTAGACATGATTCTATAAATGACGCCCAGTGGACGATTGACAATCGTGTTCAATTCCGCCTAGGAGCTAGGTGCCATTTATAGAATCGGGACCAAATTGTGTGCATATAGTTTCCTGTACTCTGAGGCAGTGGCATAGTTAAAGGGGGGAGGGGATTCGCGGACGATCCACCCCCCAAGTGCTATCTTGGTGAGGGCGCCAACACCCCTACTCCTCTCCACCCCCACTCCTGTCCCCCCCATGCACACATCTTCACTACCCTTCCCCCTCCCACCATACCTCTTTCTTTTCACTGGCGTGAGCAGCAACTTCAATCTGCAGCACTCCTTCGGACGTTACTTCTGGGTCCCATGCCTAGGAGGTGACATCAGAGGGAGAGCCGACATCAGCAGTGAGTTGGTGATGCTCCTCACACCGGGGACATTAAAAGAGGCATGGGGTAGGAAAGGGGTGTGTGCGCATGGCAGGGGGGGGTGGGGAAGAAGCTGTGGGGTGGAGAAGAGGGCGGGGAGGGAGCGCCACGGCCTCAGGCGTCTCTCACCCTCGCTTACGCCACTGCTATCAGGCAGTAGTTTTCAATGGATTCAGAATGAGATGCCTCATGTTAACATGGAGAGAAGCTGGGTCAAATCAGAGGAAAGTGGACCAGTGTAGAAAAATGGATGTAGACCTAGATCCTGTATGACAGTAGCTAGAGGGCTTAAAAAATGTTGAAAAGGAGAACTGATCATGGTCTGCTTAAAAAAAAAAAAAAAAAGCATACTTTTCACTGCTAGCTGAATATTGATTGCACTAACTGCTGTAGGCTGAGTATCGCTCGGTTAGTTTTCACTCATGCATACCTCTGTGTGATTTTATAACAACCCTTTTCTGCTCATAAAGCATGTTTTATATATGGGGAAAAAAAGTTTAAAAATTACCCCATAGTTTTTATTCTTCTACTGCAAGACAAAGTTAACCATAGAGGTGAACAAAAGTATTTTTAAATAAACTTCCAAGTTATCACAAACCTTACACAAAATTATGAAAGAATGATTAAAAGCTGAAAATTACAAGAAAAAAAAGCAGCAGCAGATGAGAAATGAATGCAGCTCATACTCTATGGGAGCTCAAACAGTATCAAGTTATCATTGGCCATGTCCCCAGGAAGTTAACTTAATTGAGATGAAATGTACGATCTTGTTAACTATAATTTTCTTAGCAGGAATGGAATGAATGATGAAGCCTATTATAATTAAGAATTTAGATATGAAATAACCAAACTGACATCAACAATAATGTCAGGTTGTTCATGGTGTGAAAGAACACATGAAATATTTTGTGAACTGAAGGCTCAAATCCTTGGCACTGAGTTAATATACAGTATATGGCCCATGGAAATGTGTAAAAATTGACTTATCGAATTCAGCTTTGCAGTCAAGATGGTCTGATCAAAATTTAGAACTTTTGTGCCTGTTATTCAAAAGGACTTAACCATGAAAGAGAGGCTCCAGTCCAGTTAAACCTTGCGGAGCAACCTGGCACATTATATTCAGTGAACACAAGAACGTAAGAAAGTCATACTGGTAGGGTTACCAGATTTTCCTTAGGGGAAAATCCAGACCCATGGCCCTGCCCCCAGGACCACCCAGTTCCGCCTTTGCCATGCCCTGACATCAAATCCAAGACCGATAGTATGGCACATGACCTCCTCCTACTGGAGAATTGGTCCAGGACCTGGCAACTAAATTTCAACGCCAAAAAGTGCAAGGTCATGCATCTTGGTAACAAAAATCCATGTAAGACTTACAGTCTTAATGGTGAGATCCTAGAGAGAACTGTAGCGGATCGTGACTTAGGGATAATCATCAGTGAGGACATGAAGACTGCAACTCAAGTGGAGAAAGCTTCATCTAAGGCCAGACAAATCATGGGTTGCATACGCAGGAGTTTTGTTAGCCGTAAGCCCAAAGTCATAATGCCATTATATAGGTCCATGGTGAGACCCCATCTGGAATATTGTGTGCAGTTCTGGAGACCACATTACCGCAAAGATGTGCTGAGACTTGAGTCGGTCCAGCGAATGGCCACACGGATGGTAACAGGGCTCAGGGAGCTCCCGTATGAGGAACGGCTGAATAAATTGCAGCTCTACTCCCTAGAGGAACGCAGGGAGAGAGGGGACATGATCGAAACATTCAAATACCTCACGCGTCGTATCGAGGTAGGGGAGGATATCTTCTTCTTCAAGGAACCCACGTCAACATGAGGGCATCCATGGAAAATCAGGGGAGGGATATTGCATGGCAACACCAGGAAGTACTTCTTCACAGAGAGGGTGGTAGATCGATGGAATAGTCTTCCGATACAGGTAATTGAGGCCAGCAGTGTGCCTGATTTTAAAGCTAAATGGGATCGAAAGGTGGGATCTCTTCACAAAGGGAGGTAGGGGAGGGTCATTGGTGTGGGCAGACTTGATGGGCCTTGGCCCTTATCTGCCGTCACTTTCTATGTTTCTATGTATTTCGCCTCTAGCCCCACCCCCAGATGGCATCCGCTCATGTGTGGACGCAACACAATGATGTCGCGGTGCTGCGTCCGTACATGCGCGGATGCCCCTTCCCGACGTGATTTTGTCAGGAAGCTTTTCAAAACTCTGACATAATGCTGGGTTTTGAAAAGCTGTCTGGACCCCTGTACGTGTCCTCAAAAGGAGAACATGTCTGGAGAAATCCAGACATCTGGTAACCCTACATACTGGGTCAGACCAATGGTCCATCTAATCCAGTATCCTGTTTTTGTTGTGACCAATCCAGGTTAGTGCTTCTAATCATAAGAACATAAGAATAGCCTTACTGGGTCATCCCAATGGTCCATCAAGGCCAGTAGCCCCCTCTAACCCAATTCCATCCAGTATCCTTCCCCCTTATACCTTTTTCCCCTTTCCCTGCACACTAATTGCATCAGCATCTGACCCCTTTCTCTCCCTCCACCACCCTTTCATACCATGCTGCCCCCTTTCCCTCCCTCCACCCTTCTATGCTCCTTTCTCTCTCCCTCCCTCCAAACTAACCAGTGCTGTGAAGCAAGGTCCTGTGTTGACTTCAGCTGCCGGCTCTGCTCGGGAAGTAAGTGACGTTGGAGGGGATGGACCGGCAGATGCAGGGAGTTGCTGCAAGGTCCCGTGATGACTGCATCTGCTAGTCCACCCCCTCTGACATCACTTCTTCCCTGATCAGTGCTGGCAGACGCAGTCATCGCTGGACCTTGCAGCAACTCCCTGCGTCTGCCGGTCCACCCCCTCTGATGTCACTTATTCCACATGCATTGCCATTGATGCGGGTGGCGTTGTCAATCTCCCAGCGCTGCCGATCTTTCCCAGGGGGCTCGCATTGCTGAAAGATAAAACAAACAAACAAAAAACCTGAGTCCTCTGTTTCTTCAGCAGGCCCACTGACAACTTTGGGCCCTAGGCAAGTGCCTACTGGGCCTACCCCTTAATCCAGCCCTGATTGGCATCGCTTCTTAAGCAGCTGCCAATGGCGGCATCCAAAAGAGAATCAAGCCCTAAGACCCTGATTCTATAAATGGCACCTACGTTAGGTGCCTCTAGGCACCCTAATCATGGACGCCTAGTGATGCCTAACTAAAATTCACATGTGTCTTATATGTTTTTTAATGGTTTAAATGGCGTGATAATTGACCACACCATTAAAAACCCATTAAAAATATATATTTAAATTGCTAATTATGTAGTAGTTGTGTTGAATATTCATCTGGTGACTCCTAAGTTGAGGCACCTAACGATGCCTACCTGAAAGTAGACATGGTTAAGCCAGAGAATAGGTAACATCTGGCCTAATATGCCAAGTACGTACCTCTAGGATGCCTAGCAATGCCTAAATCTGCTTAAGCACCGCTAAGTGTGATTCTAACAGCCCTCTGCGGTTGATTGACAACCGTGTAGAGCAGCGCCTACAAGATAGGTGATGTTTATAGAATCAGGCCCTAAATGTTAATAAGAATATTACATTTAACTTTAATAATACAAGGAGCTAATTGCAGCTCATTCAATAGAGGTGTCTCTTCTCAATTTGCCCAGAAAGAATGTAGGGCTGCATTTGAACAATTTGAACCCTCTGGATCCATTTTTGTAGGGAGACCTAATAACAAATCATGATGTATACTTTGGGTTGACCTGTGCATCATTTGCTCAGCTTTCTGTATAAATAACTCTTGAATAGCTCGCTGCCAAAGCCCTTCACAAGCTGACTCCAAAAACCACACAGACGTGCAATGTATTACACCAAATCAGACAATATTTTATTTAAACAAAGTATAAAAATGCAACAGCAAAAGCAGGTTAACAAAATATATTGTCTCAATTGTAATACATTAGAGAGATCATTAGAAAAATCATACAGATAGATGCCAAGGCAAAAATATCTAGCTGTAAGTACATCTCTAGTTAAAGGCATGCATCGATTTTTATAACCTTTCCTCATGGTTACACCCTTTACTCTTATGCCAATCAAAACTTGTCTTGTCCTATTGCAAATTTGCTCCTATCTACCATATCCTATCATTTCCCGGTAACCATAGCTGCGCTTATCTATAAATAACCAATCCGTACACAATTCCACAGTTTTTTTTATAGTTCTGTCTTTTCCTTATTTGGCAAATTAAAGTTGTTGTTTTTTTGTGTTAGCTGATGTCAGGTCCAGCCTAGGTAAAAAGTTCAATACATTCCTAAGGCCTGATGCCTATATCTTTACGTTTTGCTTGTGCTTCTCTGTAACAGGAACCATATATCTTCTTGCTCACATGATCCAAGTTCAAATACATGACAGGCCTGTATTCTTCCAGCAAAGCCTTGTTGTCTTGCAGGGCCTCAGCCTGCTTCTTAAATAAATGAAACTTAAGCAGGTTGAAAATGAAATGCAGGGCAGGCCTACATATAGAGTCTTGACATCAGTTAGTTAATAAGAGTTCCACTTCATGTGGGACAGAGGGCCCTTCCTCACTCTGTGAAGGAGTGTGTGGCGCAGTGGTTGGATCTACAGCCTCAGCACCCTGGGGTTGTGGGTTCAAACCCCGCGCTGCTCCTTGTGACCCTGGGCAAGTCACTCAGTCCTCCATAGCCCCAGGTACATTAGCTAGATTGTGAGCCCACCGGGACAGAGAGGGAAAATGCTTGAGTACCTGATTGTAAAACCGCTTAGATAACCTTGATAGGCGGTATATAAAATCCTAATAAACTTGAAACTTAAACTTGAACTTGAAACTTTCCCCTCCTTTCTGAAAGGCATGAGTATCTTTCTCTCACTGTGAGAGAGGGGTTCCCCTTGATCTCAAGAAGAGTGAACATTTCTGGTCAGTGAAATCACTTAGAATAAAATCAAAATAAAATGAAAAGACCTGCAAATGACACAGGGAACTAAGCAAAATGAATTTGTTTTGCTTGCACATCCCTAAGACCTACAAGGCTCAGCCTGAAAGAAGCACCTTTGTTAGGGTTACCAGATGTTCAGGAAAACACAGACATGTCCTCTGTTTAGAGGACTGTCTGGGTAACTGGACAGATTTCCAAATCCCAGCAGTTTTTCATGGTTTTAGAAGGCCCTGAGCTCAGGGCTGCATCTGGAGAACCATCGATAAGGCACAGATGTGATGCGATAACGTCAGGCGCATGCGTGTATGAATGTGACATCACTGTGTCACATCCGCACATGCTCCGAGGCCCTCCAGATGCGGCCTGGACTCAGGGAAGAAGATACAAGGTTTGTGTGGGGCCGGAGCTGAGGACAGAAAGGGGTGGAAAGGGGTGGTGCTGGAGGCAGAATGGGGTGGGGCCACGTGTCCTTTTTTTTTTTTTTTTTTGTAAGAACAAATCTGGTAACCCTAGCCTTTGTAAATATGCTTTTTACTAGGGCATTTTAGGTGGCAGTTCACTTGTTAACAACCAGGGAATGTGTTGTATTAGCACATTTGCAGCTTTACAAACATATTGTACTGCATCACTATTCCACATTTGTTATTAGCAATTTGCTTGTACATTCACTTTCTTTAATCAACTCATAAACACGAAGGCCCAGATTCTATAAAAGATGCCTAAAGTTGTGCGCCAAGCCAATCTAGGTGCCGAATCTGCTTAAAAAGCTTAATTGGCGCTGAAATCAAGCTTAATTGGCTTACTAATTGATTTGAATTAAAATTAATGCTTTCTAGATACCTAACTCGGTAGGTGCCTACCACTTCCTAGTCCAAGGGGCTTACAAGAAAGTGGGTATGGTTAAGACTGGAACGTGGACATGTTTTACATAGTAGACTCCTACATTGGATTTAGGTATCGATATTTAGGCCAAGAAAATTGTGGCATAAATAGGGGGTGCCTATGTGATAACTTACACTGCCTAATATGGGCACTGTTAGGCACAATTCTATAAATGATTGACATGCTCTCCTTGGCACCTAATTTTTAGTTGCAGCTTATAGAATTGCGGCCAAAATTCCAGTTGTCTCTGTGTTTAATAATTCTTATGAATTAAATAAGGCCCATAGTCTATAAACATTGCCATTTTTCTAGGTGACGGTAGGTGCCCAAGCTAAGTGAAAAATGCTATTTAAACAATATTTTGAAATGATTTTCAAGGCGCCTATTGGCACCTATAAAGCCAGTGTCAGAATTGCACCTCTGTAGGTGCTTTATGGTGTCTAACGCCACTGTAAGCTAATACTGGAAGTAAAGCGTCTACAGAGGTGAGATTCACATCAAAGGTAGACACTTGACTTTGTCTGATATCAGTTCTAAAGGTACGTACACCTTTCCACCTAGACCAGGGGTCAGCAACCATTTTAAAGCAAAGAGCCAATTTATCCTAAAATTTTGACCCACGATTTACAAAGAGCCACAATAGGTAGAGAAGGGAGTTTGAGATATTCCAGGTTTCTCACTCTCTCTTCTCTCCCTGAGGTCTAGCTTCTCTCTCCTCTTTCTTCCCTCCAACCCCTCGCAGGTCTCTGCACCTCTCTTCCTTCCTTCCCTCCCTCCCTCCTGCCCCTGTCTATCCCCCCTCTCTGCAATCCATAGCCAAGGTTCTCTCCCCTCTCCAACCCTTTAATCTCCCAATCCCATGATCTGGTGGTCCAGTGGGGGATGTTCGTGTCAGAAACATGGCCCTCTCACTCCTGCCTCCACACGGCTGCCTTCTAAAATAGCTGCTATTACCTTTCGTAGCTGCTTGTGGCAATTTCCTGTAATACCGCAAGCTGCGGCAAGAGGTTACAGCAGCCATTTTAGAAGGCAACTGCTTAGAGGCAGGAGCGAGAGAGCCGTGTTTCAGCCACAAAGTCTCCCAGCTGGGCCACCAGGTACCTCAGTAGGCCTGGGAATGGGTGGGTAGGAATCGTGGGGTTGGGAGGGAGATTAAAGGGTTGGTGCCTGCAGAGCTGCAGCCACCTGGCAAAATAGCTGTGTCTGGGGCTCTCCAGGAACATCCACATGGCACAGCCACATGGGATGTGGCTCGTGAGCCTCGGGTTGCTGACCCCTGTCCTAGACTAAGCTGACATTATTATTTTCAGCATAGTTTTTCCATGGTCATAGATTTTGGCAAATCCATTGAAAATGATGAGAGCCTCAAATTTAAAAAATGTACATGTGAAACTAAACTCAATACAATGGGCTCCTTTTACTAAGCTGCGTTAAGGCATTAATGCGCAGAATAGCGTACGCTGAATTGCTGCGCCCGCTAGACCTTAACGCCAGCATTGAGCTGGCGTTAGTTCTAGCCACGTAGCGTGCTGTAATATCCTGCATGCGCTAAAAATGCTAGCACACCCTAGTAAAAGGAGCCCAATGTCTTTGGTTCTGTCATTGAGAAAAGAACTATTCCTTCCAACTAAATATACTTGTCCTGTAATCCTTGATTAACACTATTTCTGCATTTCAATTTAACTCATCCCATCATTATTTTTAATAACATCTTCAGCATGTCTACTGTAGATGCATTATTTCTGGTTCTCTGTAGATAAGCTTTTATGAGTAACAGGTTATTTAGCCTCTGGTTCACTCTACTATAAAGGAGAAATCATAAGCAACTAAAATTAAAGTATTCTTTACTCATAAAATAAACTATCCATCTTCTTTTCATATTTCAAGTCTCCTCACATCTGGAAAAGCATAAGATTTTTCCATCTTTTTTTTCAGTATAAATGGAGCGATTATTTGTTCCTTTGAATGGGTGATTATATCATAAATTTAATACTCGCTCTTTTCCTAGGAACTGCACATAATGGGAAGCAGAATTCATTATCTTTGAATCTGTTACTATTAATTATTTCTATACCGCTACCAGACATACGCAGCGCTGTACAGAGCCACAAAGATAACACTTCCTGCTCGAAAGAGCTTACAAAATAAACAGACAAGACAGACATACAGGATGTCATGGATACAGTTAAGGGGAATGTTTAATCTGCTGGCTGGGTTGGTGGGCAGTGGGGAGTAGGGTTATGGATTGAAGGCTATATCAAAAAGTTGGGTTTTCAATCTGCTTTTAAACAAGGGAAAGGGGCTTGGCGGACAAACTCGGGTAATTTATTCCAGGCTTAGAGGGCAGCTAGATGAAATGAACGAAGTCTGGAATTGGCAGTGGAGGAGAAGGGTTCAGCTAAGAACAACTTATCTGAGGAATGGAGTTCTCTGGGAGGTGTATAAGGAGAGATAAGAGTGAAGAGCTATTGAAGGGCAGTAGAAGTCATACACTTTGAGCTAGATGCACTAAAGATACCGACTAGATCACTGTTGGCCAATTCTTTGGCTGATTTTCCAGCAGTGATTGATGCAGTATCAAGTGTTACAGAGATCTGTATGAGTTTTTTGATTCATCAGAATTGAATACAGTGTCTGGCATCAGTATCTCCCCCATATCTTCCTCAGTGAAGACCGAAGCAATAGCCTTGTCTTCCCTGAGAGCCCCTTTTATCCCTCGGTCGTCTAGCGATCCAACTGATTCTCTTCCTGGCTTCTTGCTTTTAATATATCAAAAAAAGTTTTTACTCTGTGTTTTTGCTTCCAACAAAATCTTCTTTTGAAGGTCTTTCTTTGTCTTCCTTATTAGCGCCTTGTATTTGACTTGCCATTCCATGTGTAATTTACAATTATTTTCAGTCAGAGCCTTCTTCCACTTTCTGAATGATTCTCTTTTAGCTCTAATAGCTTCCTTTAGCTCACTCACTAACTACGCCGGCTGCCATTTGGTCTTCCTTCCTCCTTTTATAATACATGGAATATATCTAGTCTGGGCTTCCAGGTTGGTATTTTTGAGCAATACCAACCCTGATGTAATACTAATACCTGATGTAAATTTTTGACCTTTGCAGCTGCTCTTCCAAGTTTCTTTTTTACCATTCTCCTCACGTTATCATAGTCTCCGTTTTGTTTTTAAAGTATGTGTTACTATTAATCTTATTTTCTCTATGCATGTCCATGCAAATTGCTTTCATTTTTTTAAAATTAAATTACATCTGATTTTAGTGCACATTATTCTTTTCATCTTGTGGCTTTCCATTCTATTTGTACATTGCTCTTACACTGTTGATGAGATTGCATAGTTCATCTTCCATGCAGAATCAATATTTTCATCAGCCATCTACTACTTTATGCTTCAGTTTCTATAGCTTCTATTTTGATTACTATCTTAAAATCCTGAATAGCTTTTTCATGCTCTGTTTATTCAGAAAAGTATAAACCAAGAATGTAAAACAAATACATCGAATGGAGGAGCAAATGTAAATTATATATTTAATTAATTCACTATCGACTCCCCCCTCCCCCAATTTTACTAAGCTGTATTATAGATATCTACTGTGGCCCGGAGTACTAAATGCTCCAAAGCTGCTCTGACACTCATAGAATTCCTATGAGTGTCGGAGCATTTAGACCCTGGGCCATGCTAGAAACCTCTCCTGCAGATTAGTAAAAGAGGGCCTTATATTTTTATGAAAATTTGAGTCACTTTTCCAAACCAAATGCAAACATATATAGATCAAGGAATTATACTGTAATAAACACAAAACAAAAATTGGAAATAAAATAAAGAAAACTACCATATATTCTAATGCATGGTTAAACAAATGAGATGATCTTATTTCTGAATGTAAACCACTTAGGATATAAGTGGTATATAAATAATTAAAAAAAAAATTATTTGGGTAACATACTGTTATTATATTGCAAATACCAAATATTTGGGTCATTTCTGGGATATCACAATCTTTGTAGCATTTTAAATAACTGGGAGCCTCCATTTAAGCACCCCTTGGCAGAGAAGTAGCAGTTTATTCTAGAACAGAACCTGAGTTCCATTCTATTCTAGATTATACTTCTAATCTTGGTGCATCTAACACCAAGAAGTCTGCACCTACTCCATTGATAGCGCTGTTGTAATTGTGGGCACCTAAATGTGACTGCAGTGCACGTAACTTACAGCATTCTGTGAGTTGACACACATTAAGTGGGAGATCCGCCTATTTCCCACCAAGAACTGTCCCAAGCTAGAAAAGTGCCTCATAGGGTGACCAGGTTACCCATTCCAGAAGAGAGACTTTTTGGCCAGTCCTGGATTTTGCCAATTTTATCCTGGTGCATTATGGGACCTGCAGCACTGATTTCAATGGAAAGAATCATGGACTACAAATACGACACTGCTTTGGGATGTAATTTTATAACCAAGTCTAACCAAAAAGTCTCCCTTCTGGAATGGGTAACACTGCTCACACTATGCAACATCTTTTCTGGATCACCTATCTTGCCCACCACATTGCAGCCAAGCAAGGAATGCAATGGACCGAACACAGTTTTGAAGCCCCCTCCTCTCTTGCACCCAGTGCATCCACACTGCCTGCACATAGCTCATTACCGCCCTGGTTCCACCCATGCTCCTCCCATTATGTAAAATAAGTGGGAATTTACAGATCCTCATATAGGTAAAATAATGTAATATAATAGTTATACAGTAGTTTATTTATTTATATCCCGCCTTTTCCAAGGCGGGTCACAATAAGATACAAACATAATTAAAATCACATATATTTCAATAATATCAAACATCATAACACATGCAAATAATAAATGCCTGGGAAAGAAGATGGCCATGGTATAGGGAGGCAACGAGATTACTCTCTCCTGCTGAGAGATTATTTTCTGCCCATTCTCTGTAACAGTGTTTACGAGATGCCTAAGAGAAGAGGTAGAGTGGCTGCTTCAGCCCAGCACCCAGAACTTACCTTGATGAGGTAGGAGGTGATCACAGGCTTCCTAACTTCTTCACCCAAGGGCAAACCGGCTTTGCTGAATCTGAGGAAGATTTTGGCACTCGGGAGTGAAGTTTCACTTAGTCCCACGGGACCAGTGCCTCCTCTGCAGCCGCAAGACTGGGGAGAAGCAGCAGCTCCGCAGGGACGGGAAGTAACATTGCCAAAAGAGCTGGTGGATTGTTGACTCCTCATGTTGTTACGGTGGGGACAAAGACGTCAGAGAAGGTAGCTGAAGTTTCAGCAGGTGACCAATTCCACCGGCCCTTACTCTGATAAGACCTGCTGAATTCACACTAGAGTCCATTTGGACAGCCTTAGACTCTTTGCATAAACTATGTACGGGATCCTTTCCCCTGGTGAACAATCAGGCACATAAATTGGATAAACTTCATGAGGAAAGGTTAATAACTTAGATCAAAGAGTTCAAGGCTACAATCTTATTACACGATAGACTACTGTTCGCCAGGAAAGTTGAAAACTTTGAAAATTATATTAAAATATTGAATTTGAGGATTCTTAACGTTCCTAAAGTGCTGACAATGTCTCCTAAAGATTTGTTCTATAAGTTCTTGAAAGAAATATTTAAGTATCCAAAGACTGGACTGCCTTCTCTTCATAGGATATATTTTTTGCCAATATCTAAACAGAAGGCTTCTGTTCCAGCGATGGCTTCGGAGTTACCAAATGCTTTAAATCTAACAGAGATTTTGGAAACTTCAGAGGACGAAGTCATCTGTTGTTCTACACTTTTGGTGACGTTTGTCTTTCAACAAGATAAAGAGGCACTTCTAAGGCTTTTTTTTAGGCTTAAAGAAGTGGCCTTTCTGGATAGTAAGATCAGTATGTTTATGGACATCTCTAAATCTACTCAGACCAGGAAAAAGAGGTTTCTAGAACTGAAACTGTTTATACTTTCTTTGGGGGCCAAATTTCAATTAAGATACCCCTGCAAATGTATGATTCTTTTAGATCAAAATTCCTATATCTTTTTTGAGCCATCTCGGTTACAATTTTTTCTTGAAGCAAAGGGATTAGCTCTGTCTAGTGCAGGGGTCGGCAACCTGCGGCTCGCGAGCCACACGCGGCTCTTTCGCCACGTGGATGCGGCTCAGAACAGTGCTTCTGACGACCTCACACTGTTCAAAATTCCTCTTATTTTTTCACATCTTCCAGAATGACGCTGCTGCTTCCGACGTGGTACGCTCGGCTGAGGCGCGCGCTGTTGGCTGTGCCGGTCCTCTGCCCCCCTCTTAAGTCAATTCCTGTTCCGGGGCAGAGGACCAGCACAGCCAACAGCGCACGTCTCAGCAGCGCGGTATTGCGCTGAAAGCAGCAGCGTCGTACTGGAAGATGTGAAAAATAAAAGGGATCTTGAACAGTGGGAGATATGGTTCAGAGTGTTGCAACTAAGAAACCAGTGATAGTTTTGTGCATCGGCCGCTTGAGGAGAAAGAAGGGCTGGGAAGAGCAAAACGGAGGTTTCCTGAGCCATTGGAGGCTTCTTCTGGATTGGGAAGAGCAGATAAGAAAGGCCCCAGCTCTGCCTGAGCTTGGGACTGAATTGGGCAACATCCGCTGACATCATCATATCTCAAACCCCCTTGTCTACCCATTGCGGCTCTTTGTAAATCTTGGGTCAAACATTTAGGAAAAAATGGCTCTTTGCTTTAAAAAGGTTGCTGACCCCTGGTCTAGTGCCTCTGAGAAGTAAGGCTCATGCTTCTTTTTTTCCTTTGAGTAATTATTCCCTCTGTTGATGTGAATTGTCTCACCACAAATGTGGGTTATTTAAGAGTCTGAGTTTTGTATTTTTTACTTTGGACCTTTGGATCTAAGTTGTAATATTGTTTCTATTGATTTATGAAATGTGGCAAAGTATCTTTTTCCATGTATATATATATAATGGTTTATCACATACAAATAATATAAAACCCCATAAAATCACAAAGAGGCTACCAGCGCCTCCCATAGATGCATACCAGTTTAGGTCCCATATTTCAGGTGTGCACAGATGTGCATTTATTCTCCTATTCTAAACATTCACCTAGCTTATAGACTTGCCCTTCACATTTATAAAATTGTCTGGGTGTTCATAAATAAATGTAAACAGACAACCTACAACCTCCAACCTCTTTTCTTTGCCTGGAATAAGCTTAGTAATTCCTAGGGAAGGCATGAGAGCAGTCAGGCCTCGGCTATGTATAAAATATGCATATATGGATTGTAAGGGACTGTATAGGAGACTGCTAGTCCCCTAAAAGAAGCTCCCTCCCACTTTTTAGAGAACTGGGTGGGTGCCTGGCTTGTTTTCATTTTTTTAAATAGGTTTAGCCAGCTCTCCCGACTTTCCTACCTACCACCTCCCTTGGCCCGGCCATTCTAATTTAATCTTCAGGTAATTTAATGACAGGTCTTAATCTTCGGGCAGCCAACAGCAGCAATGAGGTAAGCCTGCTCCCTCCAGCCTGCTCCAGAAGCCACCTCTCTGTAGCAACTTCCTGTTCCCACATAGGTGGGACCTGCAGAGAGGTGGCTTCCGGGACATGCCTACAACAGCAGGCTCACCTCATTGCTGCTGCCGACTTCCTGAAGATTAAATTACAGAAGCCAAGCCCAGGAAGGAGTTAGGTAGGGGAGTCGGGAGCTAGAGAGGTTGTGAGGGGAAGCAGCATTGGATGTCGGAGGAGGGAGGGAGGGAGATTGGAGAAACAGCATGGAGGGAGGAGGGAAAGCTGGAGAAACAGCATGGAGGGAGAGAGGGCTTGAAACATAGAAACATGATGGCAGATAAAGGCCAAATGGCCCATCTAGTCTGCCCATCTGCAGTAACCATTATCTCATCCTCTCCCTATTGGCTAAGGTTCTAAACATTTGCATCTCTTCTTCCTATAGGCTAAGGCTCTGTGCACCTGCATTGTGAGGTCATAGAGCTGCCCATCCACATCTCTCCGAGAGATCCCACTTGCCTATCCCAGGGCCTTTTTGAATTCAGACACAGTCTCTGTCTCCACCATCTCTTCCAGGAGACTGTTCCACGCATCTACCACCTTTCTGTAAAAAAGTATTTCCTTAGATTACTCCTGAGCCTATCACCTCTTAACTTCATCCTATGCCCTCTCATTCCAGAGCTTCCTTTCAAATGAGACTTGACTTGTGCACATTTACACCACATAGATATTTAAACATCTCTATCATATCTCCCCTTTCCTCCAAAATATATATATTGAGATCTTTATGTCTGTCCCCATACACCTTATGATGATCACATATAATTTTAGTAGCCTTCCTCTGGACCGACCCCATCTTTTTCATATCTTTTTGAAGGTGTGGTCTCCAGAATTGTACACAATATTCTAAATGAGGTCTCACTAGAGTCTTATACAGGGGCATCAATACTTCATTTTTCCTACTGATCATACCTCTTCCTATGCACCCTAACATCCTTATAGCTTTTGCCATTACCTTTTCAACCTGTTTGGCTACCTTAAGATCATCACATACAATCACACCCAAGTCCCGCTCTTCTGTCATACATACAAGTTCTTTACCCACTAAACTGTACCGTTCCTTTGGGTTTTTGCAGCTTAAATGCATGACCCTGATTTTTTTCAGACCATTTTTCAATCTTCACTAGGTCTTTCTTCATGTTATTCACACCATCCGGGATGTCTACTCTATTGCAGATTTTGATATCATCTGCAAAGAGGCAAATCTTTTTTTTTTTTTTTTTTAATTCTTTATTTTCATTTTATAGTATTGCCATAAAGAGGCAAATCTTATCTGACAGCCCTTCAGCAATATTGCTTATAAAAATGTTAAAAGAACAGGCCTAAGAAAAGAACCTTGAGGCACACCACTGGTAACATCCCTTTTCTCAGAGCGATCTCCTTTGATCATTACCCTCTGTTGTCTTCCACTCAACCAGATCTTGACCCAGCCCATCACTTGGGGCCCATCACTTTGAAAATTAATTCTTTTGAAATTTTGCTATTGTCTTCTATTTATCATTTATAAATCATTCCCTGTTTATTTAATTGCTGTAAACCGAGTTTAGCCTTCTCTGAATGATGACTCGGTATACAAAGTTAAGCTTTAGTTTAGTTTTAGTTTAGTTACCTTGGGTCCTGTAATCCACTGGATTCCAAAAACTTCACCATTCTCTGTTTTAAAAGTATTTCCATTAATTTGCTTACCACAGAAGTCAGACTTACTGGCCTGTAATTCTTTACTTCTTCCTTCTATTGAGATGTCTATGTGGTCAGTCTACTAAAACATCTGGCCCCCTCCTACATCCAAATGGCTTGTTTTGTGTTTTTTCTCTTTTGGACTTGTTTTATGTTTTTTTTTTCCAAATATAAGAACATAAGAAGTTGCCTCTGCTGGGTCAGACCAGGGGTCCATCATGCCCAGCAGTCTGCTCCCGCGGTGGCCTATCAGATCCATGACCTGTAAGTGATCCTTTGTCTAAAACCTTTCAATCCCCATTATTCTTCTATCTATACCCTTCCATAATCCTATCTCTACCGCTATCTATATCCCTCAATACCCGTATCCTTCAGGAACTTGTCCAATCCCTCTTTGAAACCCCTTAATGTACTCTGTCCTATCACATCCTCCGGAAGTGCATTCCAGGTGTCTACCACCCTCTGAGTGAAGAAAAATTTCCTAGCATTGGTTCTAAACCTGTCCCCTTTCAATTTCCCCTTGTTCTTATAGTTCCCAATAGGATGAAGAATCTGTCCCTTTCCACCTTCTCTGTTCCCTTCATGATCTTGTAAGTCTCTATCATGTCTCCTCTGAGTCTCCGCTTCTCCAGGGTAAAGAGCCCCAGCCTTTCTAGCCTGTCTGTGTATGAAAGGTTTTCCATACCTTTTATCATTCTTGTCGCTCTTCTCTGAACCCTCTCAAGTATCTCCATGTCCTTCTTTAGGTACGGCGATCAATATTGGACAGTATTTCAGATGTGGGCGCACCATCGCGCGATACAGCGGCATGATGACTTCCTTCGTTCTGGTTGTAATACCCTTCTTAATAATACCCAACATTCTGTTTGCTTTCTTTGAGGCTGCTGCGCATTGTGCTGTTGACTTCATTGTTGTGTCCACCAGCACACCCAAGTCCTTTTCAAGGTTACTTGTCTCTAGTACTAATTCCCCCATTTGGTAGCTGAACATTGTTTTTTTTTTTTCCCTATATGCATGACCTTGCATTTCCCTACATTGAAGTTCATTTGCCATTTAATCGCCCACTCCTCCAGTTTGTTCAGGTCCCTTTGTAGGTCCTCACATTCTTCCACCGTTCTAACCCTGCTATAGAGTTTAGTGTAATCCGCAAATTTTATAACTTCACACTTCGTCCCTGTTTCTAGGTCGTTGATAAATATATTGAACAGCAGCGGTCCGAGTACCGACCCCTGCGGAACTCCGCTCGTGACCCTCCTCCAGTCCGAGTAGTGACCCTTCACTCCAACCCTTTGCTTCCTGCCTGCCAATCGGTGTTTAACCCATCTGTGTACGTCCCCTTCCACCCCGTGGTTCCACAGCTTCCTAAGTAGCCGCTCATGGGGTACCTTGTCAAAGACTTTTTATGTTTCGAAAAGATAGACACACATCTGAAAAATGGCTATTTTTGGAAAAAACCCAAGATGTTTTGCAGTTTTGAAAATGGGCATGTTTGGTACTGGATTTTTTAATGTTTTCTGAAAAATGTCCAAACTCTGATTTGGCCTTCATATCGAAAATGGCTTTCAAAGTGACGCAACTGGCTCCCATATATTTGAGGGCAATAATAGAGTTTTCAGTTTAATTTTACACTTTGGCTATATTTTTGAGATCCTACAACTGGCCTTCATTCATGCTACTATATGGATGTGTATAAACTAAGGCATTTACTCAAGCTTCACAGCATAAGGACATAAGAATGGCCATACTGGGACAGACCAAAAGGCTATCAAGCCCAGTATCCTGTTACCAACAGTGGCCAACCCAGGTTCCAAGTACAAAGCAGAAACCCAAAGAATAGCAACATCCCAGAGTGAAACTGTGATGTCAAAGCCTCATTCCACAAATGCCTAAGAGCCAAACTCATCAGTGATGTCACAATGGCTTGATTATCTTATACTTGGCTCACATAAGAACATAAGAGTTGTCATTTTGGGGCAGACTGAAGGTCCATCAAGCCCAGTATCCTGTTTTCAGCAGTGGCCAACCTAGGTCCCAAGTTGCTAGCTAGATCTCAAATAGTAAAACAGATTTTATGATGCTTATCCTAGAAATAAGCAGTGAATTTCCCCAAGCCAACTCAATAATGGCCTTTGGACTTCTCTTTTAGGAAATTATCCAAGCAGATGTGTGAGTGCCTACTGTCTTGGAGGGGGAAGCATAAAGGCAAATACAGTCATTAGTTTTCTTTAGAACCTAGGCAATTCTGCTGAACATTGTAGGTATTTTGTAATACAATTACTTTGCTGGTGCATGCCATGGAAATTGCCTGCTCACAAAAGTAACTGGCCTCATTAAAGACCTGTCTAAACAGAAAGGTCTTCATACAATCTTTATCAGACATATGAGAAGAGACTTGAAGACCTCAATATGTATTCCCTAGAGGAAAGGAGGGATAGAGGGGATATGATACAGGCATTTAAATACTTAAAAAAAATACAACAGAAAGCACAAAAAGGAAATTAAACTGTTTTATCATGTTTTTTTTAGCATTTCTAGCAGATATGGTGCACTGAAAATTGGAGACAGAAGAGAGCTAGGGCACATTATGATGCCAGGGTTGTGTGTACATTGACCTCATAGAGAAGACCAGCCTATTATGCCTTAGGATTTTGTACGAAATTGCTGCCAGGCAGAAGATTAGCAATTTCTGGCTTCTTTACAAGCCTTCTGCAGGCCCAATAACATGCTTTAATTTACCTCTAGTATTATTCTTGGGTTATTTTCTTTTCTGATATTAAAGTAGCCTATACTTAGTACTTGAAACTGGCCTTGGGATGAATTTCTGTGGAATTTTCTTTACACAAAACAAGTTAGCTATTTCTTAAGTAACATAAGATGCTATCACTTTTAAAACAGTACTACAGTGGTACCTCGGTTTGCGAGTGCACCAGTGTGCGAGTGTTTTGCAAAACATTTGCAAAATCGGCGCCTTGGAAACCGAGCGTGCCTCGATTTACGAGCGCCCCCCCCCCAGCGATCCGGCACCCTCCGCTCGCGTCACACCCCCTCCCCGCCGCGATCCGGCATCCCCCCACCCACCTGATCACATTTCTTACCCCCGTTTGGCACCGGCACCAACGCACAGGACATGCCGGTGCCCGAAGATCTGCCTCCTTCACGCTGGGCAGATCTTCGGGCTCTGGCACCGGCATGTCCTGTGCGTTGTCCTATGCGTTGGTGCCAGTGCCAAACGGGGGTAAGAAATGTGATCGGGTGGGTGGGTGGATGCCTGGGGGATGCCGGATCGCGGCAGGGATGGGGTGCGACGCGAGCGGGGGGATCATGAGGGGGGGGATCGCCGGATCACGGGGGGTCAAAACAAGCGGGGGGATGGGGATCATGCGGGGGGGGCCTTCATGAGCGGGGGGAGCGATGCCGGTTCTTGGGGGGGAAGCAGCGTCGCTGGCCTCGGGGGGTGGGTGGGTAGGAACGAATCAAAGCGAGTTTCCATTATTTCCTATGGGGAAACGCGTTTTGATATACAAGTATTTTCATTTACGAGCATGCTTCTGGAACGAATTATGTTCGTAAACCAAGGTACCACTGTATTTATTAAACCTCCACCCCCCTCCCTTTTGTGAAGCCACGTTAATGTTTTTATCAGCAATGGCAGTAAAAGTTCCAACACTCATAGGAATTCTATGAGCGTCAGAGCTTTTACCGCCATGGCCGGCAATAAAACACTCTAACGCAGCTTCATAAAAAGTGAGGGGGGGGTAAATTAGCTGCATCTATATCACTTTTAAAACAGCATACATTATAACATTAGCAAAATCATGTTGCATATGATTGCTTAGTGTACCATGTAATAATGTATATGGAGTCCCCTTACAGATGCTGTTTAAACTTGTACAGTCAAATGCCTGGATAAGGTATTATTTCCATTAGGTCTTCAGCTGTTTTGCAATAAGTCACTCATTTCAAATCCTTGTATATGCCCTAAGATTCTGTCAATGGAGTGAAATAACTGTTTTCTTTTGTGTGGCCAGTGAGTGAACAAAAGAAGTGCAATACAAGACAAGTACAAGATTAGTGCAATATTGATTATTGCAATGCCCTCTATTTGGGTTTACCAAAATATGTTGTTCGGACATTGCAATTAGTACAAAATGCTGCGGCATGATTAATTGTTGGTGCTACCAAGTTTGAGCATGTAACACCAATTTTGTTTCAGTTGCATTGGTTGCCCGTTTCGGCCCAAATTGAGTTTATATGCTTTGTTTGATCTACAAGTTGATCCTTACGCAACTACCAATAGCAGTTAGCTGTCTTTTCAATATGTATCAACCAATTAGGAAGTTGCGCTCTGAGGAACAACATTGCGTGGAAGTGCCCTCATTGACAGGTGAGATTAGGGAGTTGTTGTCATTCCATGATAGCAGTTCAAGGCGCATTATCTCAAAAATAGACTACTGCAACTCAATATACAAAGGTATATGCCAGAAAGATATCAGATGTCTTCAATTCATTCAAAATACTTCCGTTAAAGTCATAACAAATTTAAAAAAATCATACGATCATGTCACTCCGCTCTTAAAAAAAGCTCATTGGCTCCCAATCCCTCATAGAATAACTTGTAAAATTGCCTTCCTTACATTCAAATCCCTAAAGACTAACGAACCCGCCTTCATCGACAGACTCCTTATTCCTCATGATCCACCTAGAGCTCTGAGATTTATCACTCAACATCTTATTCCCATGCCCTCTTTAAAAATTATAGGCACCCGCCGGGCTACCACCTTCTCTGTAACAGCCCCTACAATCTGGAATTCACTACCAAATACTGTTAGGGAGGAACAAAACCTGGACAAGTTCAAAGGAGATCTAAAATGCTTCCTTTTTAAAGATGCCTTTGAGTAGTTTTCTTCTTTCAGCCGTCACTAAAGAGGCCCTCCTCTTCCCCCTCCTCATGTTTCTTTCCTTTCTATGTCTGCTTTTCTTTTAAATATTGTATTTCACCAAACTTACCTTTTGTTTTATGGTACATCCATATTATGTCCTGTGTATAAGTCCTTGTACGTCCCCCTACTTTTAACACTGTAATACGCTTAGAATTTCTGATAGGCATTTAAACAAATTTTAATAAAACTTGGGCCCCCTTTTACAAAGGCGCTTTAGCCATTTTAGCGTGCACACTAAAATGGCTTACGCGCCTTTGTAAAAGAGGGCCTTCGACTTGGATCACTTGAAGTAAAGAAAGCGTATACTTTACTAAGCTTTAGGAAATTGCTAAAAACTAATTGTTTGTGCGATATTATTCAGAATGATCTGTATTTGCTCTAAAAGTTGGTAAGGAAGCAGATTTGATGTGTTGTATCTTTTGTATTGGGTAAATGTTTCTATAACCATAAAGTTCTATGACATCACAAGGCAGGTGTAAAGAGCCTTAGCCAATAGGGAGAGGAGGAGATAGTGGATGCTGTGGATAGGCAGACTGGATTGGCCATTTGGCCATTATCTGCCATCATGTTTCTATGTTTTTGAAAGCCTGACTGACTGTGTCCTGAGGACTGATTTGAGAACCCCTGCTCTAACCACATCTTTTTTTTTTTTTTTAACTTTTTTGTGGTCTTAGCCTATCAGAAATGAGCTATATACAGTGGCGTTGTAAGGGGGGGAGATTGTGTGTGTGTTAGGGGGGGTTTCACCCCGGGTGCCCATTCCTTCCTGACCCCCTCCTGTTGCATGTCTGCACTACTTCCCTTCCCTCCCTTCGTACCTCTTTAAATTTCCAGGCATGAATAACATCATGAAATTGTTGCCCGTGTCAGTGTTGGCTCTCTCTGACATCACTTTCTAGGTCCCGCGCTCAGGAAGTGATGTCAGAGGGAGAGCCGACATGATGTTGCTTGCACCAGGAAAATTTAAAAGGTATGGGGGGGGAATGGGGGTGCCACTGCCACAAGTGCCATTCACTCTCACTACGCCATTGGCTACATACAAATATTTTTGGTGCTGTTCTTAAACCCTGTTCACTACTTGAAGTAAAGCAGATAAGAACAAAAAATACTGTGTATTTTTATTTCTAAAGATAATTATGCTCCTGCCTTCATCTCCTGTGACACTCACCTACTGTTTAAGCTTTTAACAGACTTCAGAGGTTTCAGCACTAGAGAGATGGTATTGACTGTGATAATATAGCCAAATTAGGAATTTTTTGAAACTGTACCAGTACAATATAATGACTTCCATTTGGTATAATATATTTATAAATATTGGACAAGTTATATCTTAAAGGCACAGAAGCCATTGCAACAAGGCAGACAGAGTATTTACCTTTATAAAATTATCTTATAGAGCAGGGGTGTCCAACCTTTTGGCTTCCCTTGGCCCCAAAATTTTTTTCTGAGGCTGCACAAACGCTGCAGCAAGACAGAGGAGGGAGCCGGCAAGGCGGTAAACACTTGGAGGCAGCAGAGGAAAACACTGCATCGCCCTTGACCGGGGCCGCACAAAATACTTCACGGGGCCGCAGGTTGGACACCCCTGTTACAGAGAGTAGACAAATTCATTCTTATATACCTTCTCTGAGGCAGGCATTAATTGTGTATGTCTGCATGCACAAGGAAAATTGAGCGCATATACACATAGAGGTCAATATTCAAAGCGGTTTAACCAGGCAAAAGAAACTCCTGCCTGGTTAAACCCCACTGGGTCAGGCACTGATATTCAGTGGCACTTTACTGAGTGGTGCCTCTGAATCTTGACTCTAATTGGTCATTGAGAAACCAAGTTAGAGGTGGTTCAAGGGTGGAGTTTGTGGTTAGTGGAGATATGTAGTGGATAAAGTTAGGACAGGGATTGATTGGTATGTGATATATCGCTTGGACAAAGTGTACTAAACGGTTTTCGCTATCTGTCCTGGTGGGCTCACAATCTAGCTAATGTACCTAGGGCAGAGGAGGATTAAGTGACTTGCCCAGGGTCATAAGGAGTAGCATGGGGTTTTAACCCACAATCTCAGGGTGCTGAGGCTGTAGCTCTAATTATTACGCTACACTCTCTGCAAAAAGACTGATCTAACTTTAGCCACAAGTTAACCGTGCACTAGTTTGAATATCAGCCAGTGCTCAGTTAATTTCTGGGATGCCACACCACCACCGCAGATCTTCCATCTTTGAAAGTTATTGGGACATGATGACACAATATGTTTTCAGTGAAGGCACCACAGCTTTGGAATGCCATGGCACAGCATTTAAGAGTGGAAAACGATTTGAGTCATTTTAAATTATGCTTAATCTTTATATTTGTTTCTTTCTTTGATTGCACTTTTCCCTTCCTATTGTTTTTTCCATATATGGTTCTCCTTTGTACTAGTTCTGTGCCCTCTTACCTTTTGTATTAGTTGGTCTGTAAGTCTATTTGTCTAACCCATTATTTTAAATTTTAAGCTGTATGTCTAAATATATGTTTATATTTTTATTGATTTTGTACCTCGCTTAGTAAAACTAAATAAGCAATTCATCAAACTCAAATGAAACTTGAAATTTCTATACATTGGAATATAGTGCGAATGCACCAATGCATGGAACCTGTGAATGTCTGTGTGATAAGTGTCTGGGGGGGGGAGGGCAGTAAATCTAGTGCAGATGCTGGGCACACCCTCTGCATTTACCACAGAGACTTACCAGATCTTAAGTTTTGTACAACTCATACAAAATACCGCAATTAAACTAGTTTACAAAATAGGTAAATTCGAACATGTCACCCCTCTTCTTAAAGAGGCTCATTGGCTCCCAGTCACACACCGTATAATTTACAAAATCATACTGCTCTCCTTTAAAATCAAACATTCCCACTTACCTTTATTCCTCGATAAATTATTAATACCCCAAAGTTCTCCCCGTTCTTTACGATCCACCGACCAAAAACTTCTTTTCATTCCATCTTTAAAAGAATCCTACTATACTAGGAAAACTAATTTTGCTATAACTGCCCCAACATTATGGAATTCTCTCCCTCAATTTCTCCGGGATGAAATTCATTTACAAAAATTTAAAACTAATCTTAAAACCTTCCTATTTCAAGATGCCTTTGACAAATCTTAATCTTTACTTTATCTATTTAAATTTCATCTCCTTCCCAATACTATCCTTTACTTCAGCGCATATCTTAATATCACGCACCCTTATCCATCATGTTCTTTCCCTTCCCTCTATATCATTTCTTCTAATATTATGTAACTTTTCCCTTCCATCCCATTTATCCTCACGGTCATGTTTGTCAGTATATGTTTAATATGTTTTCTCTAATATTTCTAATACACTATTAACTAGTTCTTACTTTCCTATTTTAAATTTTTATTGTTAACCGGTCAGATATTTATTTTATGATCGGGATATTAAAAACTAATAAACTTGAAACTTGAAACTTGATACATCACTTTAGAAAACAGGGCCCCCAATTTTTTTTTTTTAAATCACTGTTTACACCTATTCCAAGGCACACACAATTATCAGTGGAAGAGTAGCCTGAAGCCCAGAGGGAAAGGGCTGAATTGCCACTGCAGCTTCTTTGGCTTTGAACAAGTCACTTAGCCCTCTATTGCCCCAGGTACAAAATAAGTACTTGTATATAATATGTAGACTGCTTGGATTGTAAGCAAAGAAAGGCAGTAGAATATCAAAACCCTTTCCCTTTTCCTATTCTTGGAGCAATGATTGAAACGGTGTTCAAAACCACTTCAAACAGCGATGTACTTGACTCCTGTTGACCAAACTTTACCATATTACGATCCATTCAGTCATGTCTGACCCTTGGATACTCTGTAGGCCAGTCCTCGCCATGCTTCCCTGTTTTCCACGGCTTCTTTCAATTGCTTGATGTTCATTCTCTTGCCATTCTTGATGGTATCCAGCCAACGGGCCTTTGGCCTCCCCTGCTTCCTTTTACCACTGACCATTCTGAGTAGTACCTCCTTTTCTAGTGAATTCGCCCTCATTACATGTCTAAAATAGGTCAATTTATGTCTGGTAATCTTGCTTTCTAGGGACAACTCTGGGTTTATATGATCAAGAACATCTTTGTTGGTGATCCTAGCCATACATGGGATTCGTAGAAGTCTTCTCCATATACACACATAGTGCCATACTTATGTACGCAGGTTGTAAAATCTAAGAACATCCTTTTTTGTATATGTTTCTTTCTAAAATGGCAGTTTCCTCTATATATGTTTCCATGTAACTTGATAGGTATTATATGAATAGCAAGAAGCCTTGATAGATATTTTATACGAATGGCAAGAAGCCTTTTGTAAAATACTCTGCAAATTGGTCTTGACGTGGACATCCTTTTTGCAGCCTAGGCTTCACAAGTGCATACTTTTCAACTAGTTCTATTTGAGGTTTTTCATCTGCAGTGAATGTTTCACTTCCTTCATTTTGTTGTTTGTCTCATCAGATATCCCGAATTATCCTGAATCAGATATCCTGAATTACTTTAGTGTATCACCAGAACTGAGTTAGTTATCAAAAACAAAGGTATAAGACACTGGACTTGACTATTTTCTAGATCTCTATTACACGCTTCATGGTCCAGCGATGAAACTGAGTGGCATACCAAGTGACTTATGTTAACTAGGAAGATGGAATACATTTATCCGACTCATTATTTCCAAAGAGAAGTTGGAAAAATTGTAATATTATCACTGCTGCTTTTAAATATTTCTATTGAAGAACTAGATAAGTTAGGGCTCCTTTTACAAAGGTGCGCTAGCGTTTTTAGTGCGCACGCTAGATGAAAAAATACCGCCTGCTTAACTAGCGCGTGCGGCATTTTAGCGCACGCTAAAACCACTAGCGCACCTTTGTAAAAGTAGCCCTTAGTGAAATGCAAAAAGATTAAAATATTTCACATCATTTCATTCTTCTCCAAACTACTGCTGAAATGTTCAGCAATGTATCCCATGGCTGTTTTATTAATCAGGTGGTCCTATTCCCAGATCTCTTTAGTTAAACATTCAATGGCATTTTAGATCAGCAGAAAGTAATTTGTCTTTTGTTGAGAGTGAGCAAACTGAAAGGTTTCATTGGCAAGGTTCAAAATATGAGTAGCTGGTCTTGTCAATCAGAAATTGGTACTCTTGGACACATGATTTATGATTGCCCACCTATCAAATCTTATTGGCTTAAAATTTGGGACACAATAAGTATGGTTACCAAGATTGATGAAGAATTCACCCTAGCACTCATAATTTATGGCAAATTCGGCCTTAATGGAATCATAGATGGGTGGACTGGGAAATTACTGAGATGTCTATTACTTATTGCTGTAAATGGCTATTTTGACCAACTGGAAATCTTGTAGTAATCTCTCATATCATTTTTGGTGGGCTCAGGTGTGTCAGACAGCGAAATTTGAAAAAGCCCATGCTGAAAAGCATAATTGCATTGATAAGTATAATAAAATATGGGGTGCCTTGAATGATTTTTGTGAATCTTCGTGAGTTAGTACTCCATCTCAGGGTGTGGCGATGTAATATACTATGACGACTGCACTCAATGTATGACTGACAATTCTTTGTTGTTGAAGTTTGTAGGCAATCTTCTGTGTAACTAGGTTTATTGCACACACAGATTTCTATGATGACTTATACTCCTTTGCAGTTCTGTATACATATGTGCATGGGCACACAGTACATGTATTTTTTTATTCACTGTTATTATAAAACTAATAATATTAAACTTGAGAATTCTTTTATGAGTACTTTAAATTTTAGTGTGTTGGACATGCTCCTTCATCTCAATAATCGTTTTTAGTCCTGTGAGAACCATGCAACAATGCATGCATCACAAAATGTGACAAGAACATTGTGGCTAAGGGAATTAAGCTAACTACTACTGTAGACTATTTCCTAAATGCTAGAAATTGTGTTTTCACGGGTTTGTAAGACACATCCACCAGATGTCACTGTCTCCCTGGAAATAACTTATGTTTTTTGGCTTGTGTTTTTCACAGCACTATAAGCTTTGCAAAGGATTTACATTGACTCGCTTGGTTGGATAAACAGTCTGATTTCCTCCCTGTTTAACACAAAGAACATCTCTCTGTGCTTTGTAGTGCTATTTAATTGTTTAGATGCCTGAAACAGGGAAAAAAAAAGCATTTGCAAAATTTCTGTAGCTGTTGAAAATTGTGTGTTTTTCCTTATAGTGTTGTTCAAATAATTTCCTTGGTTTATGTTATATGGTGCTGCCCAAACTGCTCTTTGAACCATAATTTTGCCCTTAAGCATAGATTATTAATCAGTTTTTACAAATTTTTTTCCACTAAATTTCTTGATTTAAGATTAGAAAATAATTTGTTTTTTTCAACAGCTTTATTATTATTATTATACAAGTAAATAATAAATTATGCTATGATATATTTTCCTTATAATATACAATTTTCTAGTGATGTGTATGACCAATAATGTTGACTTATTTTTGATTGTTTAAAAAAATTTTCCTGCCATTTATGTATTTTTTAATTTCACAAATGCACTAATACATTTTTTGAATGCACATTAGAACGTTTCAATGCATGTAAGTTAGGCATTAATTAATTAATTAAGGGGCCTTTTACCAAGCAGCACTGAAAAATGACCTGCAGTGGCCCTGACTTGAGTCTTTTCTGCACAGAGGGCTTCAGTGGCATTTGGGGGTCACATCATCCCCCCCTTTTATAAAACATAGAAACATAGAAGATGACGGCAGAAAAGGGCTATAGCCCATCAAGTCTGTCCACTCTACTGACCCACCCCCTGTCTATGCCCTAATGACCCAATTTCCTTAACTCGACCCTCGACCGCACTAGTGTTTTTAGTAGTAGCCGTGGCGGTAACAGGGAATCAAGTTTATCAAGAAATCTGGAGACAGAAAGTTCACTATTATGAAAAATTAATAAAAGAAAAATAGAAGGCTTTTTATTCAGTCAAAATTGGGCCTTCAACAACTAACACAAAACATAAGAACATAAGAAGTTGCCTCCGCTGAGGCAGATCAAATTTGGTTGAATGATGTATTTACCAATGACTATTTCAATGAACATCTATGCCAAACAAATGAAGAAGGGGTTCATGGAAATACATTTCAGACCAAATTCATCTCGCCCAGCGGTCCGCTCCCGCGGCGGCCCATCAGGCCCACTGCCTGAACAGTGGTCTCTGACTAATTTTATAAATTACCTCTAATCCTATCCTTATAACCTTACCTCTACTCTTATCTGTACCCCTCTATCCCTTTTTCCTCCAGGTACCTGTCCAGACTTTCTTTGAAGCCCTGTAGCGTGCTTCTGCTTTATCACATCCTCCGGTAGCGCGTTCCATGTATCCACCACCCTCTGGGTGAAAAAGAACTTCCTGATGTTTGTTCTAAACCTTTCCCCTTTCAATTTCTCTGAGTGCCCCCTTGTACTTGTGGTTCCTCATAATTTGAAAAATCTGTCCCTGTCCACTTTTTCTATGCTCTTCATGATCTTGAAGGTTTCTATCATGTCTCCTCTAAGTCATCGCTTTTCCAGGGAGAAAAGCCCTAGCTTTTTCAGTCTGTCAGTACATGAGAGGTCCCCCATACCCTTTATTGTTTAATTTTTTAAACATCTTTTAAAAAATTGTTTAAACATCTTTAATACTACTTTTTTTTTTCCTAAGAGGCTGGTAGGCTCTCCGTGGGAGTTGCAAAGGGGCTGACCCAGGGGAGTCACAGGTTTTTTTTTTGCCAGTTTTGACCTTGATCGGGAGGGGGGGAGGGCGTGAGGGAGGGGGGATAGTGGACCCACCATAGGGAGGAAGGGGGGCTTCTGGATTCATGAGGGGGGGGCTACTGGATCAGCAATCACAAGGGGGACTGCTGGCCAGGAGATGTGGGAAGGGAGGCGACTTGTGGCAGATCTGTTGCAGGGTCAAGGCCATTTATCACTCCACGGGGCAATGAAAATCCTTGTTATCATATCTGCGGCAAAGGGACGATTTTTTTCCCCCCAAGGCTAGCCAAAGGAAACACTTCCCGTGTCATTCTCTAATATTTGGTTTGTAGTTTTATGTGCATACAATCAATTTTGCATACACTAAAAATTTTAAGGTGCAAATGAACTGAATGTGCCCTATATTTTTTTTTTCCTATTCATTTTCTCTCATGTGTTAAAAATAAGATCACACATTTACAGCAGGGTGTGAAAACCTTTTACAAGACATTGTACAAATTCAGCAGTATAATCTGTTACTCTGTTATTAAGAATTTCTTAACAGATGGTTGAGCCATCTTTTAGTCAGAAAAAGCATAGAAAGGAAAATAGGTGGGCTCATATACAAATAGTTCTCTTTCTCAATCTTTTGCAGAATGCATTTCATAAATTCATACAAAAATTAGACAAGCTGAATATCAAAAATTACCAAAATTCACCATAAATTCATTTAATGGGACTTATAGGTCTCAAATAATCAACATTATTAAAACTATCACCATAGAATTCACCTTTGCTCACTATGGGGGAGACTTACGGGTCATTTTACTCAGATGTGCTAATCCATAACTTGAGCTTAGCTCACTGAAAAAGGCTTACCACAGGACTACTAAAGCCAAGATCTCAAATGTAACAAAATAATATTTTTCTAAATTAATTCATACAGCATCTTCTTCAAAACAATTATTTAGTCTATTTAAGGATTTGAATGTCAATCCAAATAAAAATATGGCTATCATGATTATGGTGTGGAAATTGACTATATACCGGTAATTTAAAGCCAATTAAAATCACATTAGAAAAAAAAAGTAGGTGCTTGGAGACATCTACAAAGAATGGCAGCCATATCCCATCCATAGAGGCACCTACTGGTACCTACACTAGGTACATTAGATAAATTATGAGTCCACCGGGTCAGACAGGGAAAAATGCTTGAGTACATGAATAAATTCATGTAAACCGTTCTGAGCTCCCTTGGAAGAATGGTGTAGAAAATTGAATAAATATATTGAAAGTAGGTGTGGTTTATACCAGAAGTGGACGTAGGATGCAATTCTCTTTGAAAGTCACTGTTAACGTTATCCTACTCCTCCACTGCCGATTCCAGACTTTGTTCCTTTCATCTAGCTGTCCCCTATGCCTGAAATAAATTACCTGAGTTTGTCCGTCAAGCCCCTTCCCTTCCCTTGTTTAAAAGCAGACTGAAAACCCAACTTTTTGATATACATAGCTTTCAATCCTTAACCCTATTCTTCTACCCTCCAACCCAGTCAGCTGATCAACCGTTCCCTTTAACTGTATCCATGACATCTTGTTTGTCTGTCTTGCCTGTTTAGATTGTAAGCTCTTTCGAGCAAGGACTGTTTTCTTACTCTTTGTGACTCTGTACAGTGCTACGTGCTTCTGGTAGCGCTATAGAAATAATTAATAATAGTAGTAGTAGTAGTAGAAAGTAAGCGCTGGAAATGTAGGCCTGTAAAACCCTGGCTTATATTTCTGATGTCTACTTTCAATGTGGCCATGATTCTGTAAACGGGACCATCATGTGATTGACATGTGAATGGCGCTGCTTTTCTAGGTGGCCACCGATAATGGCGCAGTTTACAGAATCTGGGCCTCAGTGTCTTCTTGAGATAGGATAAAGCCTGCAATGCTGTTAAATTTCTTGTAGCAAGGCCTGGCCTGAAGCCTTGTTGCAAGGAGTTGAACAGTATTGCAGACTTTATTTTATCTCAAGAAGTCATTGAATGCTTGAGTATTTGGAACGCCATTGGTAGATGACTATAACAAAGTGTATGTGTTTAGCTGTTATTGAAGTATGTTAAATTTCTGTTATTTTCCACAGTAAAGTTAAGATATTGAAGGTTCATTTAATAAAATGTTTTTCATAAAATGTCTTTTTATCAATGTATCATGGGTGAGTTTGAAAACATAAAAGTTATAGCAATAATACCTAGAAATTTGCTCCATTAAGCAAAAATACTCATAGCAAATTTTAAGAAAAACAGAGTTTTATGTAATCAGTGGCTTTGAGGGACCCCAGGATGGGCTTTAAATTTTTTTAAAAAATTTTCTGATCAAGCACAATCAAATTCATTGGAAAAACTTCAATTCATACAGTTGTTCCAACTTTAGGTTTTTCTGGACAACCCTAGTGTACATTTACCGCACGGTCTTTATTTATTTATTTTTTTAATTTAATTTTAGAAGTGGCATGTCAGGATGGATAATGGACATAGAAGTGTTATTCGAGTACCATGTTCACATAGATCATACCAACTGAATAATGTAGGTTAATGCAGAAGCCCTTAGCATCTACGTTAATTATTTGTAGTCTCTGTGTGCTAATGACATCATTAGTACATGGCTTGAAAATAAAATTAATGGAACTATCCAAAATGATAAAAACCACTCTTCCATAATTATATGAATGCCAGTATTCATGGCAGTAGTTGATCATGACAGAATGTAACTTGCATTGGAGTGGCAGGTGCAGCTCCGACTGCATTATTGGGCAAATTAGATGAGCCATGCAGGTCTTTGTCTGCCATCTTATACCCATGTTATTATGTTTACTATGGTAGAAAGAATGGGAAACAAACACCTCTGCACCAACAAAATCCAGAATAAGAGCAGAAGGAGCCAGGTCTTCAAACTTTTATAACAACCAAAAGTGCAAAACAAAGAATGAGTCAACCAACTAGTCATAAAAACATCTGGCAAGTCATAGGACTCAACACGTAATGTGTTTCAGCTAAAACACCTGCATCAGGAGTCCCTGATTAAACAGACCAATAGACAAAATCAGTTCAGTAAGGGTAATCAATTCTGCAAAGATAAAAATGAAGATGGAATGGAAAACATGATCCTTCTAAGCTAGGTTTACTATGAAAAAGCCCTAATTTATGGACACACTAGAAATGGGCTTAGCGCACAGGCAAGTCTTGCATTAGGACTTGCTAAACCTATTTTGTAAATCATCTTACTAATGGGGCCCCTTAAATTTGTTTTATGAGCACAATTTTTGTCCCACAAGTGGCAGAATTTGGGATGCCGCAAAGGCAATGTTTACAGTCCTTGGAGACCCAATATAGGCCCCAAGGAATGCAGCGCTTAGTGCATGGCATGCGTAAGTTAGGCACCATTTATAGAATAAAGTGGACTTTTAAGTGCCAGTAGGACTTAAGTGCCTTAGACACACCCTATTTCTGTCAGGGTTTTCTTGGCCTCCTTTAAATACCAGCATTTAAGTCCAAACAGGACCTTACATGAAAAACATGCCCTTGATCCTTCCCTAACCATGCCTAGACTAATTAATGCTCATTTATTCAAATTATGTAGTGCTAATTGCTTGTTATTGGGCGCCAATTAAGGTTTTAAAATAATTAAGTAGGTGCCTAGATCAGCTAGGCACACCAATCTAAGCATCTAGCATTAGGCATCTTTTATAAAATCAGGACCCAAGTGGCAATACAGGGATTATGCATCTTGTGCTCCGGAAAGAGCCACTGTCTGTGGCTCCTGACCAAGGACTACTATTGTGATGGTTAGGCAAGACAGATTATAAAGTTAGGAATGAATGATCTTGTCACTTTGGCCCAATAAGGACTGGCTCCAATTTCATTGTTAGCTGAAAGGAGTAGGAGGAAAATCACCACTTTTAATGCTATAGTCATCAGATGTAACAGAGAAGACAAGGACTAGATCCCCTCCCTAGATTTGCAAGGTGGGATCATATGGATGCAACATTGTGGGAGAAAACTGTAGTGCTATTTTTGCTCTTGGAGTCACTTCTGAGTGGCATAGTAAGGGGGGGGTCCGCCCCAGGCGCCATCTTTGTGAGGGAACAGGCACCCACCCTCCTCTCTGCCCCTTGCTCCTTCTCTGCCACCCCCCCTCCCCACTGCAGTGCATGTGCATCGTTTCCCTTTCCCTGTACCTCTGTAATGTTTCTGGTGCAAGCAGCAACCCCCAACTTGCTATCATGCCAGCATCGGCTCTTCCTCTGCCGTCACTTCCTGGATCAGTGCCTAGGAAGTGACATCAGAGGAAGAGCCGAATCTGCTGACGCCAGGAACATTACAGAGGTATGGGGGAAGGGAAGCGGGGCACGTGTGACAGGAGGGGGCAGGGAAGGAGCGTGTGGAGGTGGAGCGGAGAAGAGGGCGGGGGAGGGGTACCTCTCAGCCTCGCTTCGCCACTGCCACTTCTGTCCAGTTTTCATTGGCATTAATATACAGTATAATCCATCATTTTTAGGGAGGGAAAAGCACTGCACTTTCCAACTCCTACCCGTTTTCAAGAAAGTAAAAAAGAAAAAACTAGAACTGGGAGATATATTGATTTCATGTAATCATGGCTTTATTAGCTCTCATATAATTGTGCTAATTTTTTTTTTTCATATTGTCTCCATCAGAGTATCACAGCTTTAATCACTGAAAGTATATTCAAGTTCTAAATGAAGATAAATGAACTAAATGGCTAAATACACCTTAATCAAGTTACATTGCTACTAGAGGGTGGGAGTAACTGAGGAGGAGGAGTTCACACTGCATTTCAATTTGTTGCAATTGCTTTCAAATCAAATCTCCTGCAGAAAATAAAGGAGCAGAATTGTTCCAAAGGCTTTTAAAGCAAAGAGATGTTATAGAAAAATAGTGTAGAAGTGCGTAGCTTTTGGATTCTTGCTGGAGACTCGGAGCTCGTATTCTTGGTTAGTTGTGATGAACAGAAGGAGCTATTGGGTGGGCTAATGGTGGGAACTATCCTATCTAGTATATGGAGTTCTTTTCCAATATGTGATTTTTTTTTTTTTTTTTTTTTTACAGCACTGTAAACTGCTTAGATTGCATTGTACGTTCAAGGTATATCCAGTTGAATAAATCTGTAAATCCTTTGAAGGAGGAAAAGTGTTGTCGCTGTAGCTCTGTGGTAGGTCATGAAGGAAGAGGAAAGGGAATGGGACTTGTATACTGCCTTTTTGTGGTTACATATTCAAAGTGATTTACATATATACCAGTATTTATTTTGAACCAGGGGCAATGGAGGATTAGTTGACTTGGTACAATCAAACAGGAGATTCTACCTCCTCAAGGTGGAACAAGGAAAACAAGAGGCGACCTATGATGCTCAATCTTTTTATTCATTCAAGACCCGACACGTACGTGTTGTGGCCAAATGGTCAGCCTTGGGAGTCTTGTCCTCAATCCGAAGCACTTTGTAATTCTCCTCTTATAGTGAAACAGTCTAAATCTAAATGAACGAATGGTTATTCAAAAGAATGATCATGACAGAGTTTCAGTTTAAGTGGAGACAACGTATCGCTCTCACACAGTGTGTTGTCTTTTAAAGGTCATTCTTTTGAATTACCATTCGTTCATTTAGATTTAGACTGTTTCACTATAAGAGAAGAATTACAAACATAGTGCTCCGGATTGAGGATAAGACTCCTAAGGCTGACCATTTGGCAGAAACACGTACGTATTGGGTCTTGAATGAATAAAAAGATTGAGCACCACAGGTCGCCTCTTTTGTTTTCCTTGGATTAGATGACTTGCCCAGGGTCATGTGGAACAGCACTGGGATCTGATCATATAGAGGGGCATTTTCGATAGGATGTCCAAGTCAAATTGGAAAGTTTTGGAAAAAAAATGTCCGGAAATCCAGTACAGAAAATGTCCATTTTCAAAACAGCCAGGCATCTATCTTTTATTTTTGAAAATGACCTATTTAGGCATTTTGGTCCTTAGTATATCTATCTTTTTTGGCCATTTTCAAAAATAAAAATATCTACATGAAAAATGCACAAAAGCAAGTTTTGCAGACCTACCCAACCACCTTGTCTGATCGCAGCAGGGGAATCCTGATCAGCTGAGTTGGTTTTGGGGATTCCTGCTGACTCAGCTGATGGGGGATTCCCCTGTCAGGATCAGCTGAACCACCAGGTACATCCGATTCGTCTCTCCCTCACACTCACCAATTCTTTAGCACCATACACAAAGATCCCCACCCTACACCCATCCTCCCAACATCCCCAAGCAACCCTCACCCCTGTACATTTCTTCAACACAATCGGCAGAAGGGATGCCCACTCCTTCCTGCCGCAGGGTCCCATTAAACCCTGACACCCCACTCCAAACCCCATCACTCCCCGAATTCCCGGTACCCCAGCCCGACACTCCCCAAACTCATAGCACCCCACCCTAACATCAACCCCATACCTTCAATGACAATTGGGTGGGAGGGATACCCACTCCTTCCTGCAGGCAGGCCCACCTTCATATATGAGGGCCTTCCCATTCCTGGTGCATCCTGAGATGCACCGGGGAGAGTCCTAAGGCTCTGATTGGCCCAGGCACCTAAGACCCCCTCCTATAGGAGGGACGTAGGTGTCAAGGACAATCAAGGCCCCTTAAGCCCCTACGCCTCCCAATCTGAGCCTTAGACCTCTCCCCAGTGCATCCCAGGATGCACCCGGAAGGGGAATGGTACCAAAACCTCCCCTGAAGTTTGTATTAGTTTGTGTAGAACCAGAGTTTGCATAGTTTCTTAGAAGTGAGGCCTAGTTTACAAGCACAACCTCAAACAAATAATCCTTAGGAAGATTGAACAGAAAAGTCAGAAGAAGAGTTTGAATTTTTTTTTTCTTTCTTGAATGGCTGCCAAGAATACATCAGGGCCCACTTCCCTAGCCTTTCAAATTCTTTAGACTCAGCACTAAAGAGGATGGGGAATGAAAAGCATTAGATTTGCTTGAAGATTAATTTCACCTAATCTGAGCAGTTGACAGCTGGGAGGCAATTAATCCCTCTGAATTCTCAAACCCATCATGCTTTCTTTGTTGTTTGGGGTTTGTTTGTTTTTTTCATTTTCCTTCTTCAACAATTCATTCATGTTAATTAGAAACACGTGAGAGGGTGAAAGGTGACACACGTGCAAAATTATCACTTTGCCTTGGAAATAAATCACCCTCAGAAACACTGGGCTAAGAAGCATTTCACAGTAAAAGTTGGCATACAAGACTCAAAGAGAAAGATTTCAGAGCTGGGAGCCAAGGAAATTTCATGAATAACTGTGAACTTTGTAAATATATTTAAAAGCATGTTACTGAAGTTCTCTCAGACCTCATGTTTAGTGATAAACTGTCAGATCATGTTTTTTACTTGGTTCCATAAACCAGACTAGAGGTGTTAGTCCATAACATATTTTAAAGAATTAAGGACTAAAACATTGTAATCAGGCATATGACATCCTTCTTGCCAGCTCCTTGATGATGCCTCCTCCACAGCAATCCTACATATGACTGAGGTTCTATAACAACCCTCTAATTGAGGTTTTCTGCATCAACCTCTCCCCACAGCAACAACCCCATAGCATCCCTTATGTCATATCCCCTTCATGACAGCTTCCCAGTGGCAGCACCCCCCTCATATAACCCCTCCCTTGTGTGGGCAATGGCCCTCTCTTTGGTGCCATCCCCCCTGAATCTTACACCCCTCTGAGGATCAAAGTTATGAAAATAGACCCCCCCCCCCCGATATACTAAAACTCTAATCCCATACCTAGACTTGTTGGAGGTCCCACTGCAATGGTGAGCTCCCTCAAAATGACCTCAGAGACTGCCATCAGTAATTCTGCTCTGATTGGAAAATCTCAGTGTGTTGTCTACTTATTTTTACACAGCAGTAATGATTCTATATCTATTAAACTCCCTTGTTACCCAGGCTACTTTTAATGACCTACTTGATCACCATCGATATAACAAAGAATAAGACTATTTTGGCTATTATCTTCATTTGATTTATTTATTAAGCAGGTACTGAAACCACGATTTCCATCTGCCTCCTGGATTCCTTTCTAATTCTCTGCTCTAAAACTCCCACTGTGTCTGAAAAGTACACATTTGCTCTTAAACCAAGTGTAATTGTGATTCTTCAGTGTGGGAAAGAAGCGTGGCACAAGGGATGAAACCACATATGAAACATTAATTCTTCTTGCTGGTATTTCTCTCTTTAAGACCTTGTTTACTCTTGCTTGTTGTCAGATTGTGATTAAGTACATTGATCAACTACTCTTTTCAGTTAAGTAGGTTCGAACACTAATTTTCCAAGTAGAATGTTGATTAAACTTCCAATACTAAACTCAGTAGTTTCCTAGTTAAGGTCAGGACCTTGGACAGTTCTCCAGGAGATGTATAAGCCTCTGAATTTTACTAGGAATTGCTACAGTTCTGAACATAAAGGCCTGGATTCTATGTACATCGTTGTTGGTGGTCGCCACCTTAAAAATGTTTGCCGATTGCATATCAATCATGTGATGGCGCCATATTTAGAATCATGCCTTGGGAAAGGTAGGCACCGGAAATATAGGCCAGGGTTTTTGAGACCTACATTTCTGGTGCCTAACTTTCATATGAATCGCGCCTTTAGAGGTTCTTTATGATTCCTAATGCCAGAGCTATGCCTAATGCCTGGCGACATCCACACCTACAGTGGTGTTAGGCATCATAAAGAATCTCCAGAGGCTCAAATCTGGCGCTGTTTTCTTACATTTTCTCTTTAAAGGCTTTATTTTCTTTTATTAAATGGTGTTTTCAATTTAAGGCTCTCTTTTACTAAGCCATAGCAGAGGTTTCTGCCAGGGCCCGGGGGGGGGGGGGCGAGGGGGGGTGCTAAATGTGTTGGGGGGGGAAGTTAGATGCTGTTTATAGAATCTGGGTCAAAATGTTTCTTTAAATTCAGAGGGAAATATTGACAGTGCCTAAGGATCTTGTAGGTATCTACATATCATTTGTATAAAGAAGAACACCAGATTCATCTGGTGTGATATAACATTAGCTGAGCTGAGGTCACCTGCTGGTAATATGTATTGGATGGTGGTGTGGGTGAAATGGGGGAGGGGGACAGAGGGTGAAGGGAATATATGAGGTGATGTCAAGGGTCTGTAGAATAAGGATTGATGAGTTTATAAGAGGAGGTAAGAAAGGGTTAATAGAGTTTGTAAGGAAGAAAAGGATTAGGGAGGTTTTTGAGGTGATGGGGTAGAACAGTCGTGGGATTGGTTGGATGGTGGTGGTGGGTTGGAGGGAGCTCTGTGAGGAAAGGAGAAGAGTAGAGTAGTCTCTTCAGGAAAAAAGATTATCCCTCCCTCCCTCCCATTTGTGCTGGTGGTATGTTTTGTGTCAGTGTTGGGAGGGATATTTACAGGTTTTATGTGGACTTGGGTGGGTTTGTTTAAGCTTTTGGGGATAGGGGAGTCATGCTATGCAGAATCTGGCCCTTAGTACATTTTTTTAATCGGTGCCAATTTTTCAGTCATTTTATAGAATTCAGTCTTTTATGTATGCATGTTTTCTGCCACTTGTGTTCATGTTCTGTAATGAAAAATAGATACCTAATTGAAACATATGCTTGCTTTCCCTCTTTTGATTGGCATTCTCTTATAGAATTACCCTCTATATGTCATGCTGCAACAAATACAGGAAATGTGCTTGATAACAATGGAACTGATAGAAACAATCTAAAGCAAGGTTGTCCAGTGTCAATCCTTGAGGGCTGCAATCCAATCGGGTTTTCAGGATTTCCCCAATGAATTTGCATGAGATCTTTTTGCATGCACTGTTTCCATTTAATGCAAACAGATCTCATGCATATTCATTTGGAAAATCCTGAAAACCTGACCTGGTGAGGGCCAAGGTTGGACACCCCTGATCTAAAGTTTATTACCTGAAATAGATGATTCTGGGGGTAATGAAAACAGATAAGAACGAGTAAAGTACCAGGAGAGAAGCAAAGATCCAATGAAATAAGTAAAACAGAAAAAAAAAATCCCGAGGAGAATTTTTGATTTCTCAGGTTTGCCTCACTAGAGATATGAATTGCCTGTATTTGTTATTGAATACTATGGCTTCCTACAACAGTAGCCCATAATGATGAAGAATTCATTGCTATAGTTAATGGCCAGTTATATAGCTTTAGCAGGCAAACTCAAACCACTAAGCATCGGCGCTTATTACTAAATTATGGCACTACCAATTTAGCATGAAAGGACTTTAGCAAAAATAAAGCTTCTAAAATTCTAGAAAGCATTAATGAGGTGCAGGCGATTTCAGTGCATATGTTCACTCAGACCACAAAATAAACAGTTTTAGTCAAGCCAGACATTTAATTTGCAACCATTAAATTGCCTTAAACACTTTCTCCCTCAACTGCAGATCAGCCTTCTTCACTTAGTGTTAGGAAATATTTTTATCAGCTCACTGAGAGGTGTGTTTACTCTAGGGCATTAGGATTTAGAGTTAATATGTATTTTAGCACTTGTTCACTGCAGATCTACAGTTGTTCTTATTTTAGAGTATTTTTATGTACATCATAACACACTAATACAGTAAGTGACGGCAGATAAAGACCCTCATGGTCCATCTAGTTTGCCTTACAAGGTGACCAAAACCTTGCCCACCACTCTATGTAGGTCCAGGTCACCCATACTTAAATGCTGCTTGTGAAGTCACCACCATGCCAACCACGATGGAGATGATATGTGTTGTATTGCTGACAGTATTCAACTTACTAGTCAAGATTTAATTCCAAACGGGTTACAGTAATAAAAACGTATATATTTGGGTATTCCATCAACAATTGGTCCATACCTTACGATATATTTCATTTTCCACTCTACTCAAGTCAAAGATATTTCTGAAATAACCATGTCTTTAGCTTTCCTAAATAATCCAGTATTAGACAAGTCTCTTTAGCATCTCAGGCAGCTTTTTGTGAAAAAGAATTTCAATCACTGTTGCTTAAAGTTGATTCCTATAAACACTTTAGAAAACGGTTGAAAACTTATCTTTTCCCAAAATATGTGACTATGTAACTCACTCTATTCCACGGATCATGTTTACTGTTATAATCTTTTGTAAACCGCGTAGAACTTTTTGGTAACGCGGTTAATAAGCACAATGTTATGTTATGTCTCACTGAGTAACTTATTCCAGAAATGTGCCGCTCTGCCTACAAGCATTCTCTTTCTGGAAGAGAGCAATCTACAATATTTTTAAGAGGGTATGCATATTATCAACCATAGTTCAGGAAGAGCATACCGTATTTTTCACTCCATAAGACACACTTTTTCCACCCCAAAAAAGTGGGTGGAAATGTAGGTGCGTCTTATGGAGTGAACAACCATCTCCCCCCCTCCCCCCCGGTACCATTTTTAAATTCCGGTGGTCTAGCGCTGTAATTAGCCTGCTGCTCCCAGGCTTCATCTGCCCACAAGGATGAGGCTGATCTGAGTTCAAAACAGGCTGTATGATAGCATTGGACATCTTGGGTGTATTTTGTGTTGTGTTTTCATTTGTTTCAGTAGCTCTGTGGCGGAGGGCGAGTGGGGAAGGCCGGCCAGGGTAGGAGGGAGACAGACCATGCTGTGGGTGTGGCTTTCCCTGGTGTGATTCAATGAGACTTGATGGAGAAAAAGCCTGACAGGAGGAAGCTGGTGCTGAATTCCAGGACGGGAGTCGGGATGAGGGCGGGGTGAAGGGTCATTGTGAGCATCGCGCTTTTGATGCAAAATGAACACTTGTCTTTAACTTGCGTTGATATCTCGTTTGCCTGACTTGGGAGGCTGGGCACAGTTTTGAAAAGGACTAAAATGCTCGGATTGAGACTTGAGCTGGAGAAGGCTGACAGAAAGTTTGTTGGCAGCCGAAGAATAAGTATTTCATCGGCGTTTTTTAAAAATTGCATTCTCCAGAGATGTTGAAGAGAGAGCAGAGCCCCAACATGTCACTCATTGACCAGATTATAAAGATGAGGAAGGAAGCAGAAGCCAGGAAAGTGGTATTAATTTGGGGCCTTCTCAACGTCTCTATAGCTGGCATGATTTATACAGAAATGTGAGGTTTTTATTAGTCTTCCTGCTAATGTAGTTTCTTAGATCTATTAGTTCATCCCTTTAGGTAATTCCTGTAAAGTGTAATTTCTGTGTTTATTCAAATTTTGTAGTGGGGGTAAAGTGAGTTGCCCAGGGTCACAAGTAATGTCAGCAGAAAAATGGGATGTGAGCTTAAAAAACCTGCCTGCCCTGTGTCCTGTCCTAGCCTGCCACTAGACCAGTCCTGTGCCCTACCCCGACCTACTACTAGACCACTAGAGGGGGTCAGGGTACAGGGCAGGGCTGTAGGTAGGTGTGTATTATGGTCAGGTGCATCTTATAGAGTGAAAAATATGGTAATTACCGAGTTGGTTGGTGCATACTTTTCAAGTCTGTCAAATAACCTGAACATACTTGAATACATGAATATAAACCAATTCAAATATAAAACGAGGTATCCTTTTTTCCTCCAAAAAGGGGAGGAAAAGGTTGACCAGAAATTTGGGTTATTATGGCAAGCCAATCTATAAAGACTGCTCACCCTCTCTCCTCATCAGCTATCTTGTAAGTCACTAAACATAATAAAAAAATATCTGTGGTGCATATATGCCAAAGCTAACATATTCACAACCAGGCCCTTACATAGGAAAATGCAACTACAAGCAACCATAAAAATAAATGAAGACAAGATCAAACTTAAACCTCAAGAAGCCATATGCAGCTCAACACCAGAGAAAGAAAAACAGCACTCTACACTTTGGAAATAAAAAGAAAACAGTATAAATTTACAGTGAAACGGCATTTTCTGTTCATGAAATTAAAATTAAAATTCTTTTTTTTTTTTTCTACCGTTGTTATCTAGCCATTTTATTCATGTTTAACCCAGTTTCCAATTTCTGCTTTCTTCTGTCATAATTTCTTTCTAGGGTCTTCAGTCTATCTGCTTCTTCTCTTCTTCACTTTCTCTCCTACATCCATCTCTGACTTTAACCTTTTCCTTTCAGTTTTCCTCCATTTATTTTTTATGCATCTCTATTTGCTTCTGTTTAAAGTTTTTCATCTCCCTCATCCTATTATTCTCCAGGTTTTTTTTTTTATTTTTTGCTAACTCTTCTCTCTCTCCCCCCTTCCAGCATCTTCTCTTTCTCTCTCTTCCCCTTTGTTTTCACTCTTCTAACCAGTATGTACTGTCCTGCTCCCTCCATCCACAAAAACAAAATCCAACAAAAACTGCAGTACCGCCAGCCAAAGCAAAAACAAAAAACAAACTGCAGGGAACTATGTACGAGATGCAGGCAATGTTTATTATACCAAATATTTATGCAGTTAAAAATACCACCTTATAACAAACCAAAGGACCTGACATGGTCCGTGTTTCGGAAAACACTCCTTCCTCAGAGGTCCATGGTTGCTAAGGTATAAAATAAGCTGCACAAAAGGTATAAAACAACCGCCTATCTGTAATCCTTCTTCACTTGGAATGTGTGACACAAAAATAGTCAAGCTTTTGCTTTTGCTTGACTATTTTTGTGTCATACATTCCAAGTGAAGAAGGATAACAGATAGGCGGTTGTTTTATACCTTTTGTGCAGCTTATTTTATACCTTAGCAACCATGGACCTCTGTGGAAGGACTGCTCCCTCCATCCAGCATATCATCTCCCCTCATCTCTCTCTCTTTCCCTCCACCTCCATCCAAGAGCTTTCCCCATCACTCCTTTCCTTTGCCACTTCCAACACTACCTACCTGGAGCTTTGGCTGCTGGGAATGGTGTCATGGGTCCAGGGCAGGCCCAACATGTGAGGCAGACAGCTGATTTCTCCTGGTTGTGGCCGTGGTGGTCATCCATGCTGTTTGCCAACTGCCAGGAGGAAGGAGTGAGGAGTCAGCAGTGCATCTAGATTGCAATCAGCCCTGTCTTTGGTCCCGGTCCCCCTAAACTCTCTGGCAATGATGAAACCAGATGGGGGACCTTTCCTCTTGCCATATCACTATAGGCTCTGCCCGTCTCAATCCCACTCCTCAAAATCAGGAAGTAACTTAAGAGTGGGGTAGGATTGAAACCGGCAGAGCCTATAGGGACTTGACAAAAGGGAAGGCTCCTGCAGTGTCTTGCTTCATCATTGCCAGTCAATTTAGTAGGACTGGGTCCGAAGGCAGGGCTGATCGCAGTCCAGATGCGCCACTGACTCCTCACTCCCCCTGCTCCCGGCGGCTGGCAATCAGCATGGACAACTGCCATGGCTGCCGCCAGGAGGGATTAGCTGCCTGCCTCGTGTGTCGAGCCTGCCCCTTCCCTTTGACTCCATGCCCCATAGCCCTGATAGGTTTAAATTTTGATATATTTTTAAAATTAGATAGAGAAGTACTCAAGTGTAGACTCAAATATTAACCAAAACCCCCATTTTGGGGCCATTTTTTTTTTGCCTAAAAATCTCTGTTTATATTTGAGTATATACAGTAACCCATATAAAATTTTTAAAATAAAGGTCAGGCTTTTAAACTCAGTTCTTGCCTTAATTGGCAACCAGTGCAGTTCTTTGAAACCACAGTAGCATGAACAAATCAATTTCCCCTCATTATGAGTTTGGTGGCAACATTCAGCAAGGTCTGAAATCATTTCATCTGTTTAACAGGTAGACCTAACAGACAGATATTAAAATAACCCAGAGAAGTGAGCTTGAATGATAACCTGTGGATGGCTTCTTTCTAGAAAATGTTTCATTCTACCATAGTCAATTTAAACCGTATTTTTCTAATCAGGTTACTAATCTGACTTTCCATAGTTAAATGTACATCTAGCCAAGCCTGCAGGAGTTTAAGTTCATTTTTAAGTTTATCATTTGTATTATAGAGTCTCACCACCTCTATCGAAGTGGCTTGACCTCTTTCCCCTCCCTGTCCCAGTTGTGGTGGTTTAAACCAAATTACATTTCGGACATCCAGGTAAAAAAAGCCATAAATACAACAGTCATCAAAATCTTAACTGATTACACATCAAATAACACGGGAAAAATTAAAGCAATGTCATCGGCTTAAAATAATATTCAACCTCTCCTTTGATGTAATAAACCTAAGTCTCTCAAGTATAAATTAAAAAGACTAGGGGGAAGTGTGTGTGTGTGTGTGTGGGGGGGGAGGTGAGGGAACCCTGTGGAACACCCTGAGTCCTCTGCCACTGTTTTGAAAAAAACCCTGCCAACTAACCTGTAGACATCTTCTCTTAAGAAGACCTTCAGTGCATCTCCAAACATTCTCTCCCACACCCATCCCATCCAATAAAGCCAGAAGCAAATCAAGATGAAGCTAATCGAATGCTGCAGATAAATCAAATTGCATCAATAGCACTCCTATGCTTTTGTCAAAGAGTTCCTCACAGTGCTAGAACTGTTTCATTACTATAGAATGTATGCAGTCCTGATCGTAAAGGATCTGATAAGTCAAAACGCTCTAGATATTCCTGGACCTGTAATATCACGATTGTTTCTTTTATTTATTAATTCAATTTTCTATACTGGTCTCCCAGGAGAGCTCAAAACAGTTCACATGAATTTATTCAGATACTCAAACATTTTTCCCTCTCTGTTCTGGTGGGCTCACAATCTATTTAATGTACCTGGAGCAATGGGGGGGATTAAGTGACTTGCTCAGGTTCACAAGGAGCAGCGTGGGTTTGAACCCATAACCTCAGGGTGCTGAGGCTGTAGCTTTAACCACTGCGCCACACACTTTAGTTAGCATTGGCAGATTTGCTACTGGTCAATAATTCACATAATCATTGGGGTCCAGATCTCCTTTTAACAAGGGGTTTAAAATGATTACTCCCATATCATTAGGATAAATACCATGTTGCAGTAAGAAATGCCTTTCCCTTCCTTCAAAGCTGCATAGCTCCCCACTCTCAGTATGTAACAATAAAATGATCCACATACTATCTGCTATTCTATAAATATGTGTGTGTGTGTGTGTAAATCATTTCATGTAGAACTGAAAAGGAAATTTGACTTTGGGATAGAGGTCTGCACAGGAACGGGGATCGCGGGAATCCCGCAGGTTCCGTGGAGGTCTGCGGGAATCCCCCCCCTAACCCACAGGACTCCCACGGGGACCCCCCTTTGGCCCACGGGATGCCCACGGGGATGGAAGGCTTTGGAAGCAGGGTTTTTCCATATAATATAATGGACACATCAACCTTAGTAAAAGAGGGGGTTTATAAGTTAATTACCTGAACAGAAAACAAAAAAAGGGTTCCACCAAAGAGAATCCACAAGGAAAACAGCAGCGCAAACACAAAAGAAACTGTGGAATTGATGATCCTGTCAGAAGTAATTGCTGCTTTTTATGGGGACGGGTGGGGATGGAGGTAATTCCTTGCGGGGATGGGTGGGGACGGAGAGGATCCTGGTGGAGATGGAGAGGATCCTGGTGGGGACGGAGAGGATCCTGGCGGGAATGGGTGGGATTTCTGTCCCCGTGCAACTCTCTACTATGGGAGAGACATGGGCAGGTCAACAGTGTTTATTAAAGATCCACACACTCAGTGGCATAGCGAGGGTGAGAGGCACCTGGGGTGGTTGCGCCCTTCCCCTGCCCTTGTATCCCCCCCAACATGTGCCCCCTTTCCTTCCCCGCACCTCTAGTTGTTCATCGCCATGACTAACAACTTCAACGCGCTCCTCACGACCGCATCCTCTCCCTCTTACATCACTTCCTTTGCGCGGCATCCGAAAGTGACATCAGCAGGAGCCCACAATGTGAGGAACACATTGAAGTTGTTACTCGTGACGGTGAACGACTAGAGGTATGGGGGAAGGGAATGGGGGCGTGCATGCGGCAGGGGGCGGAGAGGAGGAGGGGAGCTGGTGCTCCCCAGGACAGACCGCCTCCCTGCCCCCCTCACTACGCCACTGCACACACTGTTATCGATTTCAGGTGAGCTGTGGGGATTTACACTAGGTTCATTTGGTGCCTAAAAGCTGGACATGGAACCTGGTGCTTTAAGCTACTCTATAGATGGCACCCAATTCGGAGTGCCATTTATGAAATATTTATTTATTTTATTTATTTATTCAGTTTTCTATACCGTTCTCCCAGGGGAGGTCAGAACAGTTTACATGAATTTATTCAGGTACTCAAGCATTTTTCCCTGTCTGTCCTGATGGGCTCACAATCTATATAATGTACCTGGGGCACTGGGGGGGGGGGAGTTAAGTGACTTGTTCAGGGTCACAAGGAGCAGCGTGGGTTTGAACCCACAACCTCAGGGTGCTGAGGCTGTAGCTTTAACCACTATGCCACACTCTCCCACACATTAGACCCTGATTCTATAAATGACCCCTGAAGTTAGACACCTAGATTGGTGTGCCTAACTTACAACCCCTCCCCTTTAAAAAACCGCAGAAGCGTTTTTTAGCACAGGCTTGCGCACTGAATGCTCTGCACTTCTGCTGACACTCAAGAGTTCCTGTGAGCATTGGGAGCAGCCCAGAGCATTCAGTGTGCCAGTCTGCGCTAAAAATTGCTTTTGCGCTTTTGTAAAAGGGAGGTTAATTATTTAAAAAGCTTAATCAGCACCAATAATAAGCAATTTGCATCAAATAATTGGTTTAAATTAAAAAAAACTGATTTGGTGGTAGGCACCTAACTCGGTAGGCGCCTATCGCTTTCAGGTAGATGCCTAGTTCAAGTTGCCTACCAGAAAGTATTTTTCATTTATTTAAAAAATGTATTAGCCGCAGCATCCAACAATTCTGCATGGGAAACAGTATAGCATACACAATAAAATCAAAACAGTTAAATAAAATAACATCATAGAAAAAAATAAAAACATTCATGAATACATTTTCTGAATTGGAAATCTGCTTAATCAGAATGTGTAGTGTCTTCCATAATAACACACCCTTCATAGTTGGGGCGGATCTTGGGATTGTTTTGCAAGTAGACACCTAAAGTGGACAGCTGCGAAATTGATCTTTGGGAAACGTAAATTTGACTCCATTGGCTCCCGGTTTATTTTAGAGTTCAGTTTAAATGTGCTTATGTTGTTTTTAAAATCCTATATGGTATCTTTACTCCTCTCCTTCCTTTATCTTGGAATGCTTACAGACTTTCTTTTGCAAGAGGTAACCAGCAATTTAAATTATCTCTTCCTTTGAAAAAAGGGATTAAAGGAGTCAAGATTTTTATTCAATCTCTGATCTTTAAGTTGTCTCAACTTTGGAATGATCTTCCATTTCTTTTAAGGAGTTCTGGCTCACTTCAATATTTTCGCAAATCTTTAAAAACTACTTTATTTGCTAAACACTTTGAAAATTAATTTCCAGAAATTTAGTCTTATTTTTTATGGTTTTTATTTAAGTTAATGATAGTAATCCGAGTCGAGCTTTCTTAGAATGATAATTCGGTATTTAAAGCCAAGCCTTAGATTAGATTAGATTACCGGTATTTGTGCCCAGAAAACCCTGGAATAAATAGGGTGCGCCTAAGGTTCAGACACCTACTACCATATAAATTCACTTTAGGAACCGCTAGGCACAATTCTATAAGCACCATCTAACTTGAGATTGACATGTGCTAAGTACCAAGTTCCTAGACACTTATGATTTAGGTGTCCTTTAAAGAATTGGGCCTTCAGGTCCGGTTTTCATTGGGACGCTGAAAGTTAGGCAGCGGTAGGCGTCCTACCACACCCTAACTTAATTGTTTTAATTGGTGCTAAATGATGCCGTAATTGACCACACCTCTTTTAAAATCAATTAAAAAGTAATTACTAATAAAAATGGTGCCGCTATGCAGCCTCTAAGACCTCTAAATCCCTGGTGGCTAGCGGTGCATAGTGATGCTGAAGCCTGGGAGCGGGCATGGTTAGGGGCAGCACCGGACTTCGGTGTCACTGTGCTGATAGCCGCGATTCTAATGCCTAGGGTTCTGTCAGTTTGCGATTCTGGATTGACATACGGCAGGCACCCTTTTGTAGGTACAACCCTTCAGTGTGCATTTTTTGGGTGACTAAAGTTGGGGGCGCTATTTATTGAATATATGAATATTGAATATGGTCACAGTGTAAATGAAATGCTGCACTGTGTGCATCCAGTAATGTTACAGAGATTGTAAGTAGAAGTGGTATAAAATAGTAAAAGCAAGAATAAAGAGCACCATCTATAATTTTGGTGAACGTAACTTACATGCCTACTATACAAACAAAGAAAAGACAAGAGAGATGTCCATAAAACCAAATGGAATCAATTTATCCGTTGACAAAATAATGTTCCAACAAGGATCCAAGTTTCAGCATAAAATTATGTCTTCATCAGGGGACATTACAAGCATAATGTGTACATATATACAGTTTTTTAAAAAAAGGAAATAATGCAAATATATATGTAACATATGCTGAAATTTGGATCCTTGTTGGGACGTTATTTTGTCAAATAATAAATTGGTACCATTTGGTTTTAAGGACATCTCTCTTGCCTTTTCTTTGTTTGTTCCTATACACTAAGGGGCTCATAATCGAAACGGAAATACACCTAAAAACCGGCCTAAATCGGCACCTAGACGATCAGTGAGACAGGTCGTCCAAGTGCCGATAATCGAACCGGGTTTTAGATATATTTAAAAACGACCTAGGCCTTCACAGTGCTGCTAAAAGGGACGTGTCAGGAGGAGTGTCGAGGGCGGAAATTGGGCGGGACGTGGACCCTCCTAGACTTAGTCGTACTGCATGTATAACCCAAAGTTTTACAACACTGCCTAAAACCAGGTCTAAGTCACAAAAAGTATCCAAAGTGACCAGATAAGCATTGCAGACACAAAGTACAGACCCCTACACACTGTCCCAGTCATCACTGACCCCCCACCCTTAAAAATCATAATAACAACTTTACATATCTGCCTCCAGAACATTAGCACCTGGCAGCCTGGCATAGGAAAGCCTAGTAGAGCTGCACAGAGGTGGCTTAAGTGGTTTTGGGGGTGTGTTAGTGAACCATGGAGAGGAGGACCCAGGCCCATAAGCTACTCTAATCACTGCATTCATGGTGACAAATGTGCAACCCCCCAAAAAAAACCTACCCCTTTTGTACTGCCACATAAGTGGCTCCTGCAGCCATAAGGGCTATTGGGGTGGTAGATAGGTGGGCCTAGTAGATTCTGGGGGTGTTTTGGGGGGCTCACCATGACCTATAAGGGAGCTGTAGTGAGATGTTTATGTGGGACCCTTTATGTGAAGTTCACAGCAGTGCTCTGTAAGGTACCCCACTACTCTGGTACTATGGGTGTCCAGTCCATCACTTTTCTGGCCCCTCCCGCGCCCAAAAGGTCTTTTTCTAGGCGACTTAGCTATCTGGACGATCAGACGGCAGGACATACAGTGGATGATTTTCGAAAACAAAAATATATTGGACGTATTTTACGAAAATGGATCTTTTCCCGTGTCCGACTTTGGGCAACTTGTGACTTACGCCCAAAACGGACTTAGATGTTTTTTTTGATTATGCTCCTCTAAGGCAAGATTGTCTCTCTCTGCTATTTGGTTTACTGTCAGTTTATGCCATCAAAGCAAATCGATTAACAATGTCCATGTTAACTGGATTGTACATTTAAGTATTACATAAAACATTTTAGATGGAAAATACTTTAGCTGATTGCATACTTATGTTTTTTTTTTACTGCCTTTTATGATCCAAAACATCACAGCCTGAGGGGACAGTAGTTCTTTAGAAACAGAGCAGTGATTTTTAGCAAGGCTTTTTAACTTTCTGAAAATTTTACTTTCTAATTTTGTTGACTTAGGGATGACAATTAAATTACTGTTTGTGTGTGTGCTAGCATGCTTATTAGCTAGGTTGTATTCATTTTCTAAAAGAGAGAAATTGTTTAAACCTTTTGTATATTCATTCAGGCCCGGATTCTGCCTAAAAAGTGACTGCCGATTGTGTGGTGCAGTGGTTCGAGCTACAGCCTCAGCACCCTGAGAGTGTGGGTTCAAATCCCTCACTGCTCCTTGTGACCTGGGCAAGTCACTTATTCCACTCATTGCCCCAGGTAGACTAGACAGAGTTTGAGCCCACTGGGACAGATACTGAAATATGATAAAGTTGCTGAATGTAAAAACCACGTGGAGCAACTCTTCTTGTGATCTTCAAACCAGAGTTGGAAAACCGAGCTATTTTGAAATTATATTTCTTGAAAAAAAAAAGACCTGTTTTGTGGCCAAGGTGTGACAATTTTTCCCGATGTCTCTAGACATTCCCAGTTTAAAAGGAAGCAAATTTTTCCAATTAAAGCCTAAGCTACCTTCTTTTAAAAATTTCCATGCATCCTGATCTCGTATGGAAATGATAAATACTTTTTTTTTTTTTTTTTTATCCAGCCCAGTTAGAAGATTTTATTAAAGAAAAACCTTTGCTGAAAGTTTAATTTCTATTATCAACAATTTTATATTAGGAGGAGGGTATGTGATTTATATAGAATAGCCAACCATGCCTGCCTACGATGTTAGATGATAGATAGGTAGATTTAATTTCCTATTCAAAATACTGGTGACCATCATAATGTGGACTATATCACGGTTGATTAATTACTTTTTTATGTTACAATGTATTTCATATACTGAATTTTGTGGATATTCATGAATATTTGTTATTAATGTAATGAAAAATCAAATAAAGAATGAAAAAAAAACCCAAAACCACGTGGAGGTTCATAATCAAAACATACGTCTAAGTCAGGGATCTCAAAGTCCCTCCTCGAGGGCCGCAATCCAGTCGGGGTTTCAGGATTTCCCCAATGAATATGCATTGAAAGCAGTGCGTGCACATAGATCTCATGCAGATTCATTGGGGAAATCCTGAAAACCCGACTGGATTCCGGCCCTCGAGGAGGGACTTTGAGACTCCTGGTCTAAGTCCAATTTGGACATATGGCACTAGATGCCCAACATCAGCAGTGGGGAAAATGCCCATTTTTGAAAGGCAAATCAGCATACATCCAGGCCATTGGGTCACCCAGACTGCCTGGACATCTATCTTTATACCACATTTTCAACCAAGACTTTGGGGTCCCTTACAGGGTACTGCTGTGAACTTCACAAAAAGGGTGCCAGATAAATATCTCACTACAACTCCCTTAAAGGTTATGGTGAGCCCCTCCCCCAAAACCCATTATACCTACCTATCTACAACCCCAATAGCCCTTATGGCTGTAGGTGGCACCTATATAGCAGTACAATGGAATTTGGTGGGTTCATATGTTCCATCATAAATGTAGTAGTTAGAGTGGCTTATGGGACTTGCTACCCTTCTCTATGGTTCACTAGCCCCCCCCCCCCCCCACCCCAGGCAATTTAAGACACCTGTATGCAGCTCTTCTAGGCTTTCCTTTACCAGGTGCTGATGTTCTGGAGATAGGTATGTACTTTTTTTATTCCGGTCTTTGAGGGGGTGTGAGGGGGTCAGTGAATACTGGGGAAGTGTGTATGTGTGTGTGGGGGGGTCTTTACTTTGTCTCTGCAGTAGTTATCTGGTCACTTTGGATACCCTTTTTGCAACTTATACCTTTTTATCACATCGTCTAACTCACAACGTTTAAGTTTTGTGCAGGATGTCTATTAAACTAAACTAAACTAAACCTTTAGTTTATATACCGCATCATCTCCACGGATGTGGAGCTCGGCACGGTTTACAAGAACTTAAAATATAGGAAGAGAAGGAAAAAAAACCCATTCGATTATCCCTGCAGTACATCTAAGTCGGCCCACATCCTGCCCAAATACCACCCTGACCACTTCTCCAGATACGCCACTTTCTTCTCTGGGCACGCAACGGCATTCAGAGGCATAAGAAGTCCTGCTACATGTCCAGAAAGTCGATTTGATTATCGACACTTGGACATCCTGTCTATTAGGATGTCAAAATGCTGACTTAGCGGGTTTTTAGGCATTTTAAAGTTTTGTTTATGAGCCCCTTAGATTATAAGTGGTGTATATATAAGTGATATATATATATATCTTAAATAATAAAATGCTAGCCGCGCATGCGCACTTGCCTCGCGTGTTCCCTGATCCCTTTTCTGTCGGGATGTGGCAAGACAAGTGCGCATGCGCGCCCTTCCCTGCTCTCCACATCACAATACGGCCCTACCGGCCAAAGTTTCTAAAGGCAGTATGGAGCGGCGGCGTCATCATACAACAGGCGGAACATGGCGAAAGAGACAGCCGGGACCGAAGGAGCCAACGGCAGAAATCTTAGGTCGGGGAGCCGCAGCTCAGCCTCTTCAGACCCCGCCACTCTTCCTCTTCGGGCAGCAGGCTTCTCTCACGCACCCATCGCCACCGCTCTGTCGGGAACTGCTGGCGTGAGTGCGCATGCGTACGTCACCACAAGCGCAGCGAAACTGGAGCAGACTTCCCCCCTCCCCTCAGAGCAGACCGCACCACGCCGCCCCTTCACAACGAGGAGAGGGATCGCGGCCACTCAGCGCCTCCACCGAGGAGTCCAGCAACTTTCCGCTGCCCGGGACCCGAGTCATTTGCCGCCCCCCCTCTTCCCTTACCGCGGGCCCGACTGCCGATTTAAGCAGCATGTGCAGCAGTCTTCACACGCTGCTTCGGGCCCTTCTACTGCCCTGATTTGCTCCGGACGTGCCAGAGTAAATCAGGGCAGTAGAAGGACCCGAAGCAGCGTGTGAAGACTGCTGCACACGCTGCTTGAATCGCCATGTGTAGTTGGGCCCGCGGGAAGGGAAGGGAAGGGGGGGGCGGCAAAGGACTCGGGACCGTGTTTGTAGTCGCGACTGTGGGAAGGGAAAGGGGGTAGAGGAAACACTAATGCTACTGCACAGGGAACTGGTGTGGGGGGAGGAAAATGAAGGGGGAGGGAATGCTGCTTTGGACAGACAGACAGAGGGAGGAAGGGAGACAGAAAGACAAGAAGAAAGACACAGGGGCAGGTGCACAGGGAACTGGTGTGGGGGGAGGGAAATGGAGGGGGAGGGAATGCTGCTTTGGACAGACAGACAGAGGGAGGAAGGGAAACAGAAAGACAAGAAGAAAGACACAGGAGCAGGTGCACAGGGAACTGGTGTGGGGGGAGGGAAATGGAGGGGGAGGGAATGCTGCTTCGGACAGACAGACAGAGGGAGGAAGAGAGACAGAAAGAAAAGAAGAAAGACACAGGGGCAGGGAGAACACAGAAAGACAAACAGACAAAGAGGGACAGAGACAGGCAGAAAGAAAGACAGCGGGAGTCGCGTCAGGAGGGGTGCGGGATGCCGCAGAGGGAACTTTTCCAATGGGTGCAACTGGGCGGCTGTCGGGAACCTCTGATCAGGGGCAGAGCAAGGTAAGTGTATCATAGGGATAAGAAGGAGGAGGGGGGGGGAGAAAATGGAAGGGACACCTACTGCTGGACAGGGGGAGAAGTAAAGAGGTGCTGTTGGACAGGGGGAGAAGGAAGGTGCTGCTGGACAGGGGGAGATAAAACAAAGGGAGAAGGGCTGCTGCTGCATAAGGAGAGCTGTGAAGGGGAGGTGGTGGACACAGGAGAGGTAAAAGGAAGGAGAATGGACAGGGGGAGCAGGCAAGGGGTGGTGATGGACAGCTAAGGAAAAAGAAAGACAGAAAGAAAGAAAGCGGCTAAGCAGAGAGAGAAAGAAATAAAGACAGACACACACACATATATTCTAGCACCTGGACAGCCGAGGAAAAATAAAGAAAGAAAGAAAGAAAGACAGAAATACTGAAACAGGCTAAGAGGAGAGAGAGAGAAAGAAAGAAAGACACACACACACATACATCTATTCTAGCACCCGTTAATGTAACGGGCTGAAAAACTAGTATATATATATATATAAAAAATGAATATACAGAATCACGCCTAAAGGACAGATAGGCGCCATAAACGTAGGCCAAGGTTTTCCAGGCCTGCATTTCCGATGCCTATCTATACTGTGACTCGCACCTAAGTAGGCGCTTTACAGTGCCTAACACCATTTCCGGTGTTAGCCATGCCTATAGTGGCGTTAGGCATTGTAAAGCACCTATATAGGTGCAATTCTGGTGCCTTTTATTTAGACATCAGTAGGCACTCTAACTTTGCTGTTTCTAACGGTGTTTTTCAATTAATTTAGACACCGGTAGGATGCCTACTGGCGCCAATGTTTAGGTGCTGGTTTTAGAATTTCTCCCTGTGTTTGTGTTTATAAAGGCTTTTTAAAAAATAAAATAAAACTACCCAATAGTTTGTGCAGTGACAAGTTAGCACATATTTTTTTTAGCAACAAATATATGGACATATTTTTGGGCAGAGTTTAGGTGGAGTTGCAAAACAAAGTGGAATGAAACAATCGGCAGACAATCTAGAAAAAAATCAAGGTGCTCCCAGTAACAGTGCCCAACCAACCAGCTTCCGAAATTCTGAGCGTTATTTTGCCACTGAAGCTGAAAAGCATGTTATTTTATTTCCTTAAGTGCCAATTTGCAGAAACAAAATTTTATGTTTTGACATTGTTTCGAAGCATTGATTGAACCGCACCCACGTCATTCTCTTCTTGATTGGACTGAGAACTTTTCAGCACCCCCTCGTAGTGTGAAGACCAGAGCTGAGATTGTGATGTCATAATGCTTCATTCTGCCAATAAGAGCCAACCTCATCAGTGATGTCACAGTGGCTTGATTATCCTATACTTAACTCACTTTTATTACATACAAGGGGGTGCTGAAAAGTTCTCAGCCCAACTAACCAACTTCCTAAATTCTGAGGGTTATTTTGCCATTGTAGCTAAAAAGAGTTATCTTATTTCGTTAAGTGCCAATTGGCAGAAATAAAATTATATGTTTTGACATTGTTTCAGGTCATTGATTGAACCATATCCATATCATTCTCTTTTTGGTTGGCCTGAGAACTTTTCACCACCCCCTTGTACAAACACTGCCAAATCTAATTCTTAATTAAGACCTTGTGGGTGAACAGTATGAAATCAGAAGATTATTCTCTGCAATGTAATTGTGATTTTACCAAAACAAGGAACTTATAGTCCTCAAAAGAAAGGGTCTTAGAAAGTGTTGTACAAAAACAGGAGAGACTGGAAGCCCTGAATATGTATACCCTAGAGCAGGGGTGTCCAATGTCGGTCCTCGAGGGCCGCAGTCCAGTCGAGTTTTCAGGATTTCCCCAATGAATATGCATGAGATCTATTTGCATGCACTGCTTTCAATGCATATTCATTGGGGAAATCCTGAAAACCCGACTGGATTGCGGCCCTCGAGGACCGACATTGGACACCCCTGCCCTAGAGGAAAGGAGAGACAGGGGAGATATGATTCAGACATTCAAATACTTGAAGGGTATTAACGTAGAACAAAATCTTTTCCACATAATTTGAGGTTGAGGGGTGGTAGATTCAGGGGCAATGTTAGGAAATTCTACTTTACGGAGAGGGTAGTGGATGCCTGGAATGCGCTCCCGAGAGAGGTGGTGGAGAGTAAAACTGTGACTGAGTTCAAAGAAGCGTGGGATGAACACAGAAGATTTAGAATCAGAAAATAATATTAAATATTGAACTAGGCCAGTTACTGGGCAGACTTGCACAGTCTGTGTCTGTGTATGGCCGTTTGGTGGAGGATGGGCAGGGGAGGGCTTCAATGGCTGGGAGGGTGTAGATGGGCTGGAGTAAGTCTTAACAGAGATTTCGGCAGTTGGAACCCAAGCACAGTACCGGGTAAAGCTTTGGATTCTTGCCCAGAAATAGCTAAGAAGAAAAAAAAAATAAAAAATTTAAATTGAATCAGGTTGGGCAGACTGGATGGACCATTCTGATCTTTATCTGCCGTCATCTACTTTGTTACTATGTTACTATGTTAAGTGTTTTTCTGTGCTGTGCTTACACTTTTATATTCAATCTCTTATTAAACTGCCTTATTTTACCAATATATACCAGTCCACATGGGCAGATGCCTGCATAGATTACTCTGGCACTCTTGTAAATTGTCTCATTTGGAACTCATATCCAGATTGAGGATCCACAAATTTTATATTGCATGTTTACACAGCAGATAAAACATTCTTCAGATCTGCAAAATTCTTGGCTATTTATTTTACAAATTTTTTTCTCCATACTTAGCTCTGGAATATTTTTCAGGATCCTTGATGAGGTCCTTGTTTCAGTATTCCTGCTTCAAGGGGGACTTTCTAAACTTTATTTCACAAAGTTATTGTGTTTGTTTGAAAAGCATCCTGCTGCTCTCCAGGCTACTCCCTTTGGGAGTATAGCTAAGCATTTGTTTGCTATGAAATAACTTCATTAATCTTGTATTCAGAGCAGATATGTCCTCTATGAACTTAGGGTCTGATTCTATAAAGGGTGAGTGACTAGTGGGGAGTGTGTGGTGCAGTGGTTAGAGCTACAGCCTCAGCTCCATGAGGTTGTGGGTTCAAATCCCATGCTGCTCCTTGTGACCCTGAACAAGTCACTTAATCCCCCATTGCTCCAGGTACATTAGAAAGAATGTGAGCCTACCAGGACAGATAGGGGAAAGTGCTTGAGTACCTGAATGTAAAACACCTAGGCCAGGGGTAGGGAACTCCGGTCCTCGAGAGCTGTATTCCAGTCGGGTTTTCGGGATTTCCCCAATGAATATGCATTGAAAGCAGTGCATGCAAATAGATTTCATGCATATTCATTGGGGAAATCCTGAAAACCCGATTGGAATACGGCTCTCGAGGACCGGAGTTCCCTACCCCTGACCTAAGCTATAAGTAGTATAATAATAAAATAACTTAATTGGCAAAATATTCTTATTAGCCTCAATAATTGTTAAAAAAAAATTGTAAAAGATAGGCACCTGGCACTTAGCGACAACTAATGCCTAAGTGGGCAGAGTGTGACTTAAGCACCACTAAATGTGATTCTCCTAAATCGTAGGTGTCTGAAACGTAGGTCTTTAAAATCCTGGCCTACATTTCAGGTGCCTAAGTTTTTATATGGGTGCCATTTACAGAATTGTGGCTAGCAGCGCCTAAGTGTGATTGACACTTGGCCAGCACCATCTTTTAGGCACCGTCCAATTTAGGCACCGTTTATAGCAGGGGTGTCCAACCTGTGGCCCCGTGAAGTATTTTGTGCAGCCCCGGTCGAGGGCGATGCAGTGTTTTCCTCTACTATCCCCGGGTGTTTACCGTCTTGCAAGCTCCCTCCTCTGTCTTGCTGCAGCATTTGTGCAGCCCCAGAAACATTTTTTTCGGCCAGTATGGCCCAGGGAAGCCAAAAGGTTGGACATCCCTGGTTTATAGAATCAGCCCTTTAGTTTCTCCCTCCCTCTTCCTATCCCCAAAATGCTTTCATGGTTTCCTTATATATATACTGATATTTGTCAACATTTGCTTATTTCTGATCTGAAGAAGAAGGGTTTCCTTCGAAAGCTCATCATAAAATGCATTAAGTTAGTCTAATAAAAAAGGTATCAACTTATTTCCTTCAGGGTTTTTTAAAAAAATTTATTTTTACTCTTCTTGGAAAAAAATAATTCTTCTAAAACTGCAGTTCTAGCTCTTGATCACTGGGTGTCACTATATGCACTTAGAACTCAGAGCAGAGATAACTACAGGGTTTAGGATTACAGGGGGTACTTCTTGGTTAGGACTAATAAAAAATTAATTTGTAGAAGGCTGCATAGCATTCGTGCACAGTTGCTGCTTATTCCTATGCCATCTACCTATCATTCTCTTATAGCTAAAATAATATCTTTCATTGAACTTGGGTATCATATAATTATATTTAGTATGATGTTTTTCATATGAAAATGCACCAAAACATTCCATAATAGTAACGTAGTCCGACACTGAAACTATTAAATAATGAAAGAAAAACATTCTCAAAATACACAGAGGAAGCAGCAGATAAGAGAAACAATTTGAATCTGACTGACCCCAGGAGATAGCTGGCTACCTTCCATGGACTGTCAGACCCACTGGCTTGACACTATTTGAGTTGTGTGGGGTGATCTGGGGGCAAAGCCTGGACAGAGTTTCCTGTTACCTGGTAAGTGGCAATCTTCAGCCAGTTCCTGAATAAAGTTAGAACAGGAAAAGGCTGTCCTAACTTTATGTGAGTAGTTACCTGGATACTGGTCTGCAGTGGTATAGTGAGGGGTGGGGTTGGGACAGACCACCCTGGGTACCATCTTTAGGGGGGCCTCTCCTCCTCTCTGCCTCCCCCCCCCCATGCACCTCATACATCACATAACCTACGGTAACTCATCCTCTCTTCTCATCAAACTTTTCTCTGATGCATGGTCCACAACATACAGAATTCTAAACAGGATTCAGCTAAACCTCCCTTCGCCAAAAAATCTCAAGTGCAGAAGAATTTTCCAATCCATGCTCACCTTCCTGGGAGTCATAATCTAGAATAACCTCACAGAATCCAATCATGCCCTATTCCGGAGGAAACTGAAAACTCTACTCTTTGATAACTAATATCTACATGATCTCCACATGTACCTTTTTTCTTTTGCTTAGTATGATTAGGTCCTTTTTCTTTTCTCCTCTTTCTCCCCCTTCCCCCACCCTCTATGGCCCAAGAAGCCCTTTTCCCACTGCAGGTCTCCTTGACCTTTTTATGTTTGTGCGACACACAGATATTAGATTAGAAATGTTCACTAGCATGAGCATCATCTTGCACCTGCTGCTCGTGCTGTCCTCGGCTCCCTTCTGACATGCCAACATCCCTACCATCCGGGTGCCAACCTCCCTCGCTAGTCCACTGCTAGTCTGTATTTTGGCAGTACCTAGGTAACCCAGAGCTATGCATCCAGGAATAATCATAAAGCTTCTGGTCAGCATTTGCATTCAATACTTGCCATGGTGTTTAAATATAAGGATGTTTACTTTTATTAATTGAAACTTGACCAGGAAATGTTTTCCTTGAGTGAAGGGACCACGCTTGTGAGAGTATAACACCTTTTAAGAGCATATGCCCCATCTCACAGTCCAGGAAGGGTACGGAAAGAATGTTTGCCCTTTACAAACATCATCCTCTGAATCCTGGTATGAAACATAGGAAGAGGGTTAAGGGGAAATGAATGATTCTTCCTGGTTTTTTTTTGGGTTTTTCAAGTTTCTTCCGTGTGGCCATTCTATAAACTATGCAATACACCGCTGATATAACAAGTATTGAGGTTCTGAGAATGTGTCCCCAGCAAAAATTAGCAGCCCCATCGGAGCTCTGGAATTAAGCGGCCATCCTGAGCTATGACATCACTTCCTCCTCGGAGGTTTTTTTTTTTTTGTTTGTTTGTTTTTTCAGCTCCTTTCATTAAATTAACTTCCTCAAATTCTTCCATTCACTTTCCCCTGTCTCCTTCAAACTCTTATTCTTCATTTATATTTAATTCTGTTGTTCATTCATTAACGATGGATTTGAAAACTCGTCTTCAAGAAAGCAGGTGCCCAAATGATGTTCAAAATATGCGCAGATGCTTTTCTGCCCTGCCGAACCCTTGTCATCGGTACTGCCCACTTTTGCCACAGCTCCAACTGTTTGCACTGTCATCCATCAATTGGAAATTATGTTTTCACACATAAAATCATTTTCTCACATTAAACATGTTTTTCTATTGCCCCTTAAAAATTGGAGAAATGGCATTTATGGGTCTCTCCTAACAAACACTCTGGGCTTTACTATAGATTACGCTAGAGATGATGTTTGAGCAAAAACTGATTTATTTTTTTGTTTTCCTTCAAGAGATGCTTTTACAAATGGTGTCTTCCCCTGCTTATATTCTCTTACATCTGTTCGGCCCCTCTGGCTGTCATCCATGTCACTCTGATACAACTAGGCAACACTACATTGGCAGCCTGCCTTGACAGCTTCTTTCTTGAGGCTTTTTCCTCGGTTTAATGAACCATATATCTTCCAGAACCTTTTGTGGCTTTGCATTTCAGAGATGTGTTCTTGGGTGAAGTAGTGTGGTTGCTGGCTTGGTCCACTTTAAAGGTTAATAAATAGAAACACAAAATAACATGATATCTTTTTTATTTCGTTGACTAACTTTAGAAGACCAGAACCTTCTTCCCCAGGTCAGGAACATGAGAACAAAAGAATAGCTATACTGGGTCAGACCAAAGGTCCATCTAGCCAAGTATCCTGTTTCCACAGTGGTCAAATCCAGTTCACAAGTACCTGTCAGAAACCCAAATAGAAGCAACATTTCAAGCTACTGATCCCAGGGCAAGCACTGGCTTCCTCCATTGTTTGTCTCAATAGCAGACTATGGACTTTTCCTCCAGGAACTTGTCCAAACCTTTTTTAAACCCAGATATGTTAACCACTGTTACCACATCCTCTGGCAATGAGCTCATTGGGGGTTAATTCTATTAGGAGCCATCTTGATTATATATCAAGTGTGTATGCAAATATCGGTATTCCAATCATTTACATGCATCTACAAACTCTAGGGATAGACAACCAAAAAGTGTTCATTTTGTGTGGTTTCTTGTATTCTTTATAGGATTTTTCATTTTATTCAGGTCTTTCTGAACATTTTGTTGCTTTGTCAGTTTCTGTCAATGGTGTGCACTCTTTGGAAATACTTCACACTAGGTGGGAAGAGGATGCACTATTTCAGAAAGTGGGCACACACTTTCCCCTTGTTTATATGAGCAAGCCTGATGGTTGACTCATGCATGGTAACTCAACTATTGGAAAGAGTGTGCCCCTATTTCTGAAAAGTGCAAATAAATAGGGACCCTTTTTTTCTAAAGCTCAGTGCACCCTAAAAGGGCCCAATCATTTTATTTCATGGGATCCTGGCAACTTATTATTTTGCTTTACAACATGCAAAATCACAAAAATCACACCCAGAGAATCATTTCACATAGACACATGCAATCATTTCCATATAATGCCTGCTATTTATTTATTCAGTTTTCTATACCACTCTCCCAAGGGAACTCAAAACAGTTTACTCAAGCATTTTTCCATGTCTGTCCTAGTGGCTCACAATCTAATAATGCACCTGGGGCAATAGAGAATTAAGTGACTTGCCCAGGGTTACAGGGAGTGGCGTGGGTTTGAACCCACAACCTCCGGGTGCTGAGGCTGTAGCTTTAACCACTGCGCCACTCTAGAAATCAAAATGTAATAAAAATGAGCCAAGTAAAGGACAATCAAGCCATTGTGACGTATTTAGGAGTGAATGTTATCCTATATGTTGTTATGTGTTAGGTCTATTCTATCTAACAATGGAGTTATTTTTTAATTTTGTTTTTATTTGATTGTATCATGGAAACTGTTTGGACCAGTAAAATGGAATAAGTGGTATAACAAGATTAATAAACCATAAACCATGTTGCTTCTGAACAACAATGCCAAATAAAGGGTTAAGCTTGTATTCTATAATGGCCGATCTGTGTGAATAGCAGATGCTCCCCTCCCCTTCTCTCCCCCCACCAAACAAACCCTACCTTTCTTCTGAAATGGTCTGGATTCATGTCTACTTTTTATTCAAATAGTATCAGTGGTGAGCACCATATCCAGATGTTCAGCCCTAATACCTGGTTATCTTTAAGCACTGAGGGGTAAATTTTCTATTAGTACGTCTAACATAGGCGTGCTTTAGACTTCCGGGAAACGCAAGTGTCAATCAAACGGTACTTAGGCGTGCGGTAGACGTCCCTACAACCTCTTCGCGCAAAATAGACGCAGGTTTCTGAAACGTCATTAAGACGTCTCCAATGGACCCGTGATAGACGTGGGTACGGTTTTGTTTTTTGTTGTTTTTTTTTAAATTATACTTTATTTATACTCTTTATTATCACTCATTCAGCATTGTAAGTATAGGATGATGAAAAAGATAACTAAAACACAGTATACCATTTTGTAAACTATATATTAGTTGATCTAGCAATATCAGTGAGGTAGGGAATGGCAGACAGAGAACACTGCTGTATTGTATCTTTTTCCTCTAGGATATCAGAATTGTACAGTTTACCATTAATACAAGGAAAAAAAATATGTTATGTTTCAAAGGAGAACTAGAAGATGAAACGTACCGAGTGGGTGTTGAACTTACATTATCAGTATGGAAGGTGGGAACCGGTAGATGTATGCTACACAGAAAGCTGTACAGAAATGTCATACTCACCTCCTATTAGAAGTGGAAAGGATAGGACTTTGAACACCATATAAACTTCGTTTAAGTTCGACAAAGACTGGCAGGAAAGGCACCCTAAGTCATCCAATAAGCTTTCTCTCGATTTCCCAGAGACATTATTTCAGAGAGGATAGTTTAGAAGTGATATCTTGCTCGAAAGAACACTCTCCTGGTCTTAAAACATTGCAACAATCAGCTCATTCTTCAGAACAAAGGTAAATCCCATAACTTACACTGGCCCAATTTAGAAACAGAATCAAAACACAGATTAGACCTGAATGTGGCTTCTAGTTCACAGGAAGAGGAAGTAGCAAGCAGCACAATGCTGATCTCATTGTGATATCATCAAGGTGCACCTGGAAGGTAGATATGCCACAAGTAAAAGACAAGCCGGGAGTTGAACTCACAACCTACAGATGATCGATATAGTGCTTTTACTCACTGACCTACACCTGTGTCTCTGGTTCCCCTGTCATAGCATACCTTAGTGATGTGCTAAAGTATACTCTACTTAGCTATCATATCACAGTCAGTTGAGGCAAAAGACTGGTAGCTCAGGAGGCCCCGCAACTAATGGAGGGAGCCCCACCCTGGTCCTCGGTGGAGGAGGAGGAGGAAGAGGAGAGGGAAGAGGAGGAGGAGGAGGAGGCCTGGCAGCCCTCAGGACCACCCACACCGCCTGCCCCACCACTGCCCCCTGGACCTCCACCACTGCCCCCTGAACCTCCACCGCCTGCCCCACTACTGCCCCCTGGACTGCCTGCCCCACCACTGCCCCCTGGATCCCCACCGCCTGCCCCACCACTACCTCCAGGACCACCACCACCATCCCCTGTTGGACCTTCCCCTTCCCCCACCCATAGCCCTTCCCCTCACTCTCCTGCCCTTCCTGTTCCCATCCCACCCACTTTCCTTGCTGTTCCCCCCCAGGAGCAGCCCTACCAGCCTCAGGAGGGGGTGGTCAGGGAGATAGAGCCCTACTCTGCCCTCTTGGAAGAGGTGCAGGTATTGAGAGGGTGTGTTGAGAGGATGGAACATGCCCTCTTGCGGCTGGTAGCCGAAAGAGGGCATGGTGCCAGCAGCCATACACCCTCTCAATAACTGCACCTCTTCCGCCCCCCTCGCCTGAGGTAGCTCAAGCTGCTCTTGGGGGGCACCCACCCTCTTTCCCTGCGTTATGTGTTATGTAAATAGTTATTTTGTTCAAAAGTTTAAATTTTAAAAAAAGTTTTATATTTGAATAAAAAAATTGTTTAAACTTTCCTGTGTGGTTTTAACCTTGTAGCATCAGCAGTTTAGTGGACAGAGTCCAAGGTAGATAGGGGTTCAGGAGGGACTGCTGAATGGGCCCTTTTCAATATAAAAACAAGGTGACATATAGAAAGTTTGACAATCTTTATTGGGGTCTGTCATTCATTCTATTACCTGCTAGCCACTCTGATGTCAAATCATTGCAGAATCTAGGAAAGAAGCAAGTGAATGCAAGGGTATATGCAACTGTAGGTAGATGACGACATCTCAGCTATGATGTGCAAAGTAAGCCAGTCCCTGTTCCAAAGTAAATGGCTACATAAGGAAGAGAATATAAGTCACTGTGGTAGATTTGTTGTTGAGGAATAGGGTTACTGCTAGTAAGAGTTGGCTCCACACCAGTAGAATCCAAATGAGACATGTGGGTTTTTCTTCCTTTCACGGAAGGTGATGGAAGTAAAGGCCACATACCTCAATCTATCCTCCTGGTTCTTGAGCTGCACTATTTTGGTTAAGCAGGTGTGGAAACCACAAAGATGCTCACAGCTGCACTGCTCTCAGTAATACAAAACTCCATCTGACAATACTGCAGACAATACTAAGACACCTGAAAACAGAAAAGAGGAGAAGATGGTTTACACAAGATTCACAAACAGGGGGTTCAACCCCCAAGGTCCATATCTGTCCTCCCTTCCCTGAAGCAATGTATTAACCTCATTTATGTTGAGCTGCTTAGATGTCACCGTGGTATAGTTGTTAAAGCAATAGCCTTAACTCGCTGATGGTGTGGGTTAATATCACCTGTAATCCTCCACTGCTACTGTTTAGAACTCATGTGAGGGAATAGACTAACTGAAAACAAAAAGTTTGTGTGCATATAACAGCAGGAATGCATGCCATGGTGTTCTATGAGGCCAACATTATCAATTTACTATTGTTCCTGAAAGTCATCAAGGATACCTGTGTAAAGAGAACAATAGAAGTTTGAAACATGTTAGCTTTGTGAACATTTATTTCACTCATCAGAAGAGTGACTCAAGTGAAGAATAGTAGAGTAAGCAAATAAAGGTTACCATATATCATTCTCACCTACAACTATTTGGCTAGGTGCAAGCTGGTGTGCTGAGCTGCTCGTCTGGTCTCTCTCTGGCAAACACATAGGTGATGAGCAGAGTTAACCTGAAATGAAGAATAGAGAGAAACTGTTAACAAAGACCTATGTCTCCAAAATTAAACACTGAAGTTGTGGCAGAACACACACCTAGAAGTAACAGAGCTGCTAACATACCTTTAGACTCCTTATTAAAAATGGCAGCCATTAGGCACTCATTAGGAGTTTTCCACCTGAACCATGTACACTGATTGGATGTCCACTGAATGGCAGTGTTTTCACCCCCCAACACACCCGACCTATTTTTATCAATGAGTTAGTACACAGAACCATTCCTCACCTGATTTTAACTTGCCTGTAATTTGATTCTACAAAGAATTAACTTTAGCTCTATGAGTAAACCCTCTCAGATGTGTGAACACATCCATTTTACTTACATATCCATTTTTCTACCAGCAAAATTTCTACCAGCATGGTCTTTATCAGTCTTCTCAGTCATTTTTGTCAGACCTGTGGAATGGAGAGTAGGAGATATCAGAAATAAAATAACTATTATAAACAATAGCACACAATGAAAGCCCATAAAGAGAAGTCAGTTTTTCTGGTTGGTTTCTTTAGTTCTATCATAAGGACACCTAAGTAGCTTACAAAATATCATTCTCACCTGGACTTGCTATCTGAGCTGCTTCTAGAAAAGATAAAACAACATATTAGAATGACATGTAGCTTGTTAATGGCTCTGTGGAATAGAGAGAAATGGGAGGCAGAGATAGGAAAAAAAATGTAAAAGACTAAGACAGAGTAAAGTCTCAAACATCTGCATAAGCAATAGGACAGAATAGAAAGGAAACACTACTCAACTGGACCTTCTTATACCCATGCACGCCTATGTAGCGTCTGACGTCAGTAGGGCGGGAAAACTTTCCCAATGCCTATTGGGCGCCGTTCGGGCGTGGTTGTTTGTCCCGCTTCCTAACCATGCCCATCACACCTCATTGGCTGTCCTATGGGGGTGTGTTTGAACGTGTTCTACAAGTAGCCTGAAAAGATGTCTTCACCTTACAACATGGCTCCAAAACGGAAATCGAATTTCTTGCATGGAGAGTTGCAGATATGGAAAATGGAGGTGGGGCAGACCATGACATTATGAAAGCAGGGAGAGTGGTGGGTGTGGGCATCTGTGTGTAACCTGGCCTGGCCCCTTCTTTTCCCTAACAATTGATTCCCCTCCACACTTAACACAAAACCTAAGTCCTCAACAATCCCTCACACCAACACCCATAAAAATCCATAAACACCCATAAAAATCCATAAAGAAATACAGATAATGGGGGTGGGGAGGAGTGTCAAAGACAGAAGGGAGTATAAAGGAGAACAGCCAAGTCATAGCACAAAGTTTCATCATTGAGGAAACGGAACACCACAAACACCAACTCACATGAGGGGGTCCTACATAGGAAAAATGGCTGTGCCAAAGCTTTCTATATACTATGCACGCCTAATTAGCGGCTGACGTCATAGGAACCGTTAGGATTCAAATCTAATTGGATGTGCATTGGATGTCGTTTTGCCATATACAGCTGTAGTGACGTTGTAGTCATTTCCTTCACATCTCTAAGCTTTGATACGAAGCTCTATGTTCTAAACAAAGTTACCTCTATAGCTCTATGCCTTAAGGCATTGCTTTTCATCTTCCATACATCAGGGGGTTCAAGTCTTGAGTAAGGTTAGCAAATAGTTTATATTCATTTCTCAGCCAGGACACCTGGTAACTCTTTAGCCTTGCCTTTACATATCAATATTTTGCTTCAGCTTTTATTATGTGCAGCCCATTGTCTAATATTTAATGCAACCTGTTCTCTCTCATGCTGAACACCCTCCCCCACCAAAAACATCCCCCCCTAACTGGATCATTCTTCAACACCTGTCCAAGCCCTCTGAAGTTTGATTTAACTCATAGCTGTTGGCCAATGCCTATATTGCATCAAAAGAAACACATTCATGAAAGTATCTCATGCACCTGTGGCTGCAGAATGCTGAGGAGAAACAGCAAATTCCACCACTTCTGAGAACTGTTAGGATGCAAGGAAACAAAAGTGAACAACAAACAGCACTGCAATCGGCTCTCTTTTGAAAGCAAAGAAAAAACAGCACACATTATCAGCACTTAAAAAGAGAATAAACAGATACACACCTTAACATTCAAGCTTCCCTCATTGCAAAATGGAGGTCTTCAGTTGCACAAAACTGACCTCATTGTGACCTCATCATTCTGCACCTTCAAAGTAGTATGCCACAATTAAAAGATGTGCTGGGTGTAGAACTCACAACCTCTGGATGTTAGGAGCACAGGCTGGCTCCTAACACATAGAGCTACAGCTGCTTCTACTTAAGTCCATCTCACCACCCTTTCATATCATACTTGACTGAGCTGTCTATGCTCATTAGCTATCATATCAGGATGAACTCAAATAAGTTTAAGTAAAGGAATGCCTAAAGATTTGGAAGGTTTTCAAGTAGAAAACAAATATCAAATATGTATTAAAGAATTGCAGCACAAATGACACTGATCGGTAAGGGCAAAAAAACACAATTTTTCCGGGTATGACGCCTAAACGGAACAGATTACTTACAGTCATATATCCATTAGTACAGTGCTTAGAATGAAGATTAGCGTGTGAGAAAAATAGAGCTCCACCTCACATGCATTCAAGCACACTTGGGAATATGGGTTTGGGGCTCAGTGAAAGCAGCGCTTTTAACCATTGAGCTACCACTCTTTTGTCTCAGCCTACTATGACATTATAGCTAAACTCCTTTTCCCTTAGCACTTCACTAAGATATGATATGACAAGGGAGCCAGAGACATTGGAGCAAAAGTTGCTGTAGCTCAGTGAGGAAAGGCACTCTCTACCAATCTTCCGGGCTTTGAGGGTTCAAATCCCAGCCTGTATTTTACTTGTGGCATATCTACCTTCCAGGTGCACTTTGATGATGCTTTCCACTTCTTATAGGAGTTGAATATAACATTACTGTACAACTTTGCTGTGTAGCAGAAAAATAAACTTTTCCCCCTTCCATGCTAAGAATTTGAGTTCAACTCATCTTATATTTCTCCTTTTAAACATGGCATACTTTGTTAGTTTTTATCATGGTAAAGTATACATTTCTGAAATGGTGAAGAAACAATAATATACAACTGCAGTGTTTTGTCTCTTAGCAGAATTAACGGCCTATAAGAAGCGGTATAAGCAAATCCAAACTGCTATAAGCACAAGAAAGCATTTCTAGCTCAACACGGTAATGCTCCTGTTCCGAGCTCTGACCTCTGAAACTCCCCGGTTCGACTCCCACCTTTGCTCATTTTAATAAGGTCCTAGTTTTTTCCTATTAGCTCTTATAACAGGGTCTACATGGTGGACTTTGCCATTTGTAAGGTGCACATTTCCCTTTCCAGGCAAACCTATTTTCAACTTACCATGGCTCGGATATCCTAAGCATTGATGAGAGGAAACCTTTCCTCTGACAGCAAGATGACATTTGTGGATCGCCTGGTTAATGTGCTCTCATCAATGCTTAGGATGTCCGAGCGTCTACATAATACACGATATTTAGACGCAGGTGTTCGCTCAGGTAGCGCCTATCTAGCGTCCCCATTTGGCACGCCCACGTAACGCCCACGGAACACCCACGTCCAGAGCTGGAGACGGGACTATGCTTTCTGTAGACGTCAGTCCGTCAACTACCTCTTAGGGACGTCTATGTGCCGTTTATTTCCCAATTAACATTAATTAAGACCCTTAACTCCGTAATTATTCACTTACATCGGACGTCCAAAGCACGTCTAAGTTAAACGCAGTAATAGAGAATTTACTCCTGACTATCTAGATAAACATTTAAATGCCATGGCTGGTCTTTAAAAGAAATGCCAGCTGTGGAGTTTAACTATTGCCTTGCAAATCTATACCACAAAGCCAAACCCCAAAATTCACTTTTTCTGGGGAATCTTTATCAACCTTTGTCAATGTCACGGGAAGAAATAAATAAATAAAGAGTGATAAAATCAATTAAAGTGTGGGTTTACAAATTTCAAGGAAATCCATTGCGACAGGTTTCCTCCATTTTGCTTTGGTTTTTGCAGCTCTGCTTCCCGTTTCCATGCAGACACGTTTTAAGGTTTTTTTGTCAGACCAGATAGTTAACTTTTTTTTTTAAAAGAAATTCACGCATGGCTTCAACAGAATAATAATAATAATTTAAAAAACCCTCTTGATTTTGCTTCAGGGCAAACAGAGATCTGATGGGAGCCTACCCCCAACCCCTGCACTGACCCTATTTCAAGATCACATTCTTCCTGATGAAATATTCTAATCACTTCAAAATGCTAGTTGGCTCTTTTGCCCTCCCCCAGTTCTCTCTTTCTCTGGCAGAAAATTATTCTCTTGAGATGACTTTAGAAATGATTGAGACATTAAGGAAACTACTGTTAAATTGTATTTCTCTCATACAGAATGCCTGTTAAGAATCCTCAGTGGAATTTGTGACAGTGGAGGCTCGACTTGTCTTACTGAGAAGAAGAGGGGGAAAAAAAAGATCCTGCAATCTTCCAAATGATCCTGCTGTGTAAATTATATGCAGATATTTAAATTGCAATGCCTTGTAGTTCATTGAAATGGAGTCTGCATATCTCGGTTATAGATATTAACTGTTTCTGATAGGAAGAGAAATATTTGTTTATTTGCATTGGAAAAAATACCTTGTTATTTTTTTTCTACAGACATTGCTATTACTGTTTATGCTATGCCCGCAGGCAGTGAATTCATTTAAAATTTAAATGAGTTTCCAGCCTCCTTGGCTCTTTATACTTTACAAGCTGCTATTGTGTGTGAGGGCTAATTGACTCTGCCGTGTCATCATGTAACTCATTGCAGTGTGCGAGAGGAAGTGCATCTTCCACTGCAATGTATAGATCTCTTGAAGAGTTAAAATAATAGGAATCCATTTTTGATTTTAGAATAGACTAATCCGTATAACACATAGGTGTGGCTACAGTGGATGCTGAATAGAGAGTGATGCGGCGACAAAGATTCTTCCCCATCCCCTCACCATCCCTGCATTTTCATCCCCGTCCTCTCGCCGACCCCGCCGTGAAGCACATTTATCATCCCCGTCCCCGAAGTGTGAATTTTCTTCCCCGCATCTCCCTGATTGAAGCAGAAAGATGATTTTATGCAATTTTATGGGCCTATTATGGCATTGCAAATAAACAATTGAAGCCTGCAAAAGGGGGGAGAGGGGTGGTTCTAACTTTTATTTTGATTGAAAGCAACATCAATAAAAATACAACTTGTGTGGCATGATGGGTTCTGCATTATGCACAGAAAGCCAAACATCAGCTCAATGCCAGTGATTATTTTAGTCTAGACAATAATTGTAGTTCTAATTATTTTATACGCAAAACATAACAAGAATATTACACACAAATAACTTAGCCCCCTTTTATGTAGCCACCTGAGGCTTTTTGTTTGTCAGTCTCAGCGGTAATAGTTCCAACGCTTATAGAATTCCTATGAGCATCGGAGCTAATACCGCCGCAGCCGGTAATAAAAAAGCCTAACGCAGCTTCATAAAAGGGGGGGGGGGGCCTTAGTGGGGGCTTTTTTTCTATTATGAAAGCAAACCCATGATTTAGTGCTTTTCTCAGAGTGAAAGCAAACCAGACAACAAGTGATGTTCATTTCCAAGCAACAAAACAAACCCAGCAAATAAATTAAAAAGAAAAAAAGAATCACGTACAGCCCTCAGAATATCACATTCAAATAACTTAGTGCTTTTCTCTCAGTCATTTCCATGAACCTTAAAGCCTATACAGGCAATCCTTAAAAATTAAACTGTAGCACAGGGCTTAATGCCTTTTCTGTGAGAAACCAAACAGGATACACTTCAGAGAAAAGAGGACTGGTTGAGACATCTAGGCTTTACTTCCATTGAAAGCAATAGAAATAAACCCAAATGTCTCAATCCATCTTCCGTTTTTTGGAGGTATATGGTAATCCTAGGGCAGTAGTCTCAGTTAAGTTTTAAGTGAAGGCCTTTCTGGGTCCAAAAGGATTGAAAGAGTGCTTACAAATATCTTCCTACTTGGGACCATAACACCAATAATGCTTTTCAATCTTCATTCCTACCAGAATACCTGGCCTTGATCATGCAGGACCACAAGCTAAAAGTACTAATACACACAAATGAAACCTTAAGATGCCAGGCAAAGAAATGACTTTCTTCCTACACAGTACAAAATATGGTTCATAGACAATTGCGCGCAAGACAATTTCGCGCAAGACAATCGCGCGCGGACAAAATCGCGCAGACAATCGAGCGCGAGACAACTGAGCGCAAGACAAATGAGCGTGAAGACAACTGAGCGCAAGACAACTGAGCGCAAGACAATTGAGCGCAAGACAATTGAGCGCAAATTATTTTCATGAATGTGCACGAGCGAGACAACTGAGCGCAAGACAACTGAGCGCAAGACAACTGAGCGCAAGACAACTGAGCGCAAGACAACTGAGCGCAAGACAACTGAGCGCGAGCAACTGAGCTCAAAAACAACTGAGCGCAAGACAACTGAGCGCAAGACAACTGAGCTCAAAAACAACTGAGCGCAAGACAACTGAGCGCAAGACAACTGAGCGCAAGACAACTGAGCTCAAAAACAACTGAGCGCAAGACAACTGAGCGCAAGACAACTGAGCGCAAGACAACTGAGCTCAAAAACAACTGAGCGCAAGACAACTGAGCGCAAGACAACTGAGCTCAAGACAACTGAGCGCAAGACAACTGAGCGCGAGCAACTGAGCTCAAAAACAACTGAGCGCAAGACAACTGAGCGCAAGACAACTGAGCTCAAAAACAACTGAGCGCAAGACAACTGAGCTCAAAACAACTGAGCGCGAGCAACTGAGCGCGAGCAACTGAGCTCAAAACGGTTCATAGACAATTGCGCGCAAGACAATCGCGCGCGGACAAAATCGCGCAGACAATCGAGCGCGAGACAACTGACAACTGAGCGCGAGCAACTCAGCGCGAGGCAAGGCAACTTCCCTCATTATTTTGGAGACCTTAAAAATGCATTATTAATTTTGTTAGGCACATGCCTCTGCCCTGCGCTCAGCGGCCTTTGTCTTGGTGTGGTCTTGACCTGACACTGTTAAAGCAGAGATGATAGGAATGGGAGAGGGACAAGGACAGCTACATAACTCATATGGACAGGATGGTGAATTTAGTTCGTGTCATTCTCATATTGGAAAAAAGAGTTTAATAAATCAAAGTAACAGGGTGGCCAGGTTACCCAGTTCCAGGCTGCAGATTTTGGGATAGTTCCAAATTTTTTCCCCAGGTGTTTTTGTCCCGTTACCAGACACATTAATTGTGGACTGTGAGACCTGTAATAGTGGAAGGTAAATGGGCATAGTGGGTGTTTGCATTGGGGTCATAATGAAATGCCCATAGTCTGATGCCTGCAGTGTCTATTCATCTGATCCATCTGTCAAATGCTAAGTTTCATTATTTCTGTTTGTCTTGCATGATATGTTTGTTGTATGAATTGTAAAAATTTGTAAAGCTGAATTAGCTTAATAATCGTTATATGACATAATATATGTTTTAAGTGTTTATGACGATCATTATGTCATTTTCTTTGTTTGTTTAAATCGTTATTCATGTTCAAACTTACAAGTGTCTTCATGCTCTGTCGTCTTCACGCTGAGTTGTCTTCAGGCCCAACAGATTTCAAAGATTAAAGACAAGCTTCACTGCCCCTCCCCACCGAATAAAACCCAAACAAAACTGTCCACAATTTGTTTGCAGCTTTCTAGTTATTGATTTTATGAAGTGTTTTAATATGTTAAAAGACAATAATAAACAATTTGTTAAATGACGTTAGTCATTATAAGTTCATAATGTCATTGGAGTTTGTGAGTGTAAAATAAATTCTGGAATCAATAGTTGTGTTATAATGTTTTTATTTCTGAGTAACTGTATTATTGAAGAAAGCATAATACAGTGAACATATAGAATGGATAACATAGATCTCCCAGGGCAAAGTTAAATGCAAAGTAAGTATTATTGAACACAAGTAAACATGATGTGAACAGCAAATAATAACATTGAATGATAAAGATTATTATAAGAATATTGAAATTGAAAAGATTTTGAAATTGGTCTAAAAATAGGATGATGATGAGGGCGAAAGCATAAATTCACAGAAAGAAAAGTATTCTGTATGCTTGAGATTCAGTGTTTGAACTGGAGGATGTAAAAGGCTATGAACTTTAAAAGATCATATATAGAGAAACATACATAAATTTAGTCCAGATAGAGTATGTTTTGTGCAATGCTAAAGTATTGTTTCCCCATCAAGCACAGGAACATTTGAAAAATGGACATAGTGTGGAGAAAACTGACTCTTTGGCTCTCATTCAGTCAGTGTGTGTGTGTCTGTGTGCAGTGTGAGCCACAATTGTGGTGAGGTACTTAGAATAACTGAGTACTTTGCAAAAATGTCATAGATTCACAGAGAAGATGGCTTCCTATTATGGATTTTGTGTGCCAAAACACAAGTTCTCCAAGCGTGAAGTACTCTGATTAACTGAGTACATGTCGCTCAATGCTAAACTGCTATTCCCCATCAAGAGGAAAGTTAGAAATATAGGTGAAATGGACTGGGCCTGGGCCAAACTGGCGCACCTGTTCAATGCTAGTGTTTTGACACTGCACTCAGGAAGTACTTAGATTAACTGAGTACTTTGCAAAAATGTCATAGATACACAGAGAAGATGACTTCCTATTATGGATTTTGTGTGCAGAAACACAAATTGTCCAAGCGTGAAGTACTCTGATTAACTGAGTACATGTCGCTCAATGCTAAACTGCTATTCCCCATCAAGAGGAAAGTTAGAAATATAGGTGAAATGGACTGGGCCTGGGCCAAACTGGCGCACCTGTTCAATGCTAGTGTTTTGACACTGCACTCAGGAAGTACTTAGATTAACTGAGTACTTTGCAAAAATGTCATAGATACACAGAGAAGATGACTTCCTATTATGGATTTTGTGTGCAGAAACACAAATTGTCCAAGCGTGAAGTACTCTGATTAACTGAGTACATGTCGCTCAATGCTAAACTGCTATTCCCCATCAAGAGGAAAGTTAGAAATATAGGTGAAATGGACTGGGCCTGGGCCAAACTGGCGCACCTGTTCAATGCTAGTGTTTTGACACTGCACTCAGGAAGTACTTAGATTAACTGAGTACTTTGCAAAAATGTCATAGATACACAGAGAAGATGACTTCCTATTATGGATTTTGTGTGCAGAAACACAAATTGTCCAAGCGTGAAGTACTCTGATTAACTGAGTACATGTCGCTCAATGCTAAACTGCTATTCCCCATCAAGAGGAAAGTTAGAAATATAGGTGAAATCGATTGGGTCTGGGGGAAACTGGCGCACCTGTTCAATGCTAGTGCTTTGACACAGCACTCAGGAAGTACGTATTAAATACATGCTATTACGTCAGGAGACCAGTGCCCCTGTTTTATTGATGGTAAGTAGTTCAGGATTTAAAGCAAACTAAATGTGCATCTCCTTACAAGAGGCATACAGGGAGATGGGTGACTAAAATTATGTCAGGTGTACACCTTATACATCTATCACATTTTGTGTGCACGAAAGGAAAGATGTTAACATATCACCTCAATGCATTTCATCTAATTTATACTTAAAGGATTAAGCATGATAAGTGTTATACTCTATTAAGAACATCTCTAAACAAGATAAGGTGTCAATCATGTAGCATTACAAATTCTACCTAGTTGACACAGCCATGTAAATTAACACTTATGTTTGATAAGGTTTTGCATTTATCCAGTACGCAGTTGTCCTTTATTTTCAATAAGTTGTATATTAAAATGTATTTTTAAAAGTATCATAGATATGATGTCAGATTTTTCTGATCATCGAAGGAGAGCTGGCAAGCCAAGTCCAGATGTGGGAGCTGAGACGGTAGGAGGCAGGCGAGTCATGATGCTGGAGACATGAATTGTGAAGTTGTAGTCACCACTGCTGCGACACAGGAGGCTGGAGGGCAAAGAAAACACTGTGGTAAGGGAGAGAGAGGGAGGGAGGAAGGGAGGGAGAGAGTGAGAGAGAGATAGAGAGACACTCACAGGAGGACTGAAGATCCCACGAGACGGTAGGAGGCAGGCGAGTCATGATGCTGGAGACATGAATTGTGAAGTTGTAGTCACCACTGCTGCGACACAGGAGGCTGGAGGGCAAAGAAAACACTGTGGTAAGGGAGAGAGAGGGAGGGAGGAAGGGAGGGAGAGAGTGAGAGAGAGATAGAGAGACACTCACAGGAGGACTGAAGATCCCACGAGACGGTAGGAGGCAGGCGAGTCATGATGCTGGAGACTGTGGGTGGAGTGGGGTGGGTATGGTGTGAATGGATGTGAAGGGGTGGGAGTGTGGAGGGGGGTGGATGGAAAGGGAGGGAAGAAGGAGAGGGAGTTGTTTTTATACTTTTTTTGTATTTTTTCTGGGAGGGCGAAGGGCAGGAGGGGGAGGGAGTGAGGCAGGGGGGGAAGAAGGGGAGGGAGTTGTTTTTATACTTTTTTTGTATTTTTTCTGGGAGGGCGAAGGGCAGGAGGGGGAGGGAGTGAGGCAGGGGGGGAAGAAGGGGAGGGAGTTGTTTTTATACTTTTTTTGTATTTTTTCTGGGAGGGCGAAGGGCAGGAGGGGGAGGGAGTGAGGCAGGGGGGGAAGAAGGGGAGGGAGTTGTTTTTATACTTTTTTTGTATTTTTTCTGGGAGGGCGAAGGGCAGGAGGGGGAGGGAGTGAGGCAGGGGGGGAAGAAGGGGAGGGAGTTGTTTTTATACTTTTTTTGTATTTTTTCTGGGAGGGCGAAGGGCAGGAGGGGGAGGGAGTGAGGCAGGGGGGGAAGAAGGGGAGGGAGGAGTGGTGACAAGAGGGTGCAGCTCCCTCGTTAACAGTGGAGCCATTCACGGGGTGGGAGGGGTACCGCGAAGTGCTTCTAGCAAGACCTGCAGTGCCCCTGTCACGTGACGAATGTGTCGAACGGATTCTTCAGCACAGTCGTTCATGTGCTCCACCCCTGCTAAGATGGTAACCACCGCCGTGTAAATGTCCTCCACTGTTACAGAACTGGGCGGAGGATCTGTGTTTGTGGCAGCGTGAGCCACAATAGTGGTCGCTGCAACAGGGGTGGTGGCCGTTGCAGGGTTGGTCCCACAATCTCTGGTTGAGGGTCGGAGGGGGGCAAAACAGGTGGAACAACGGTTGGGGCTTTGAATGGGGAGTGGGGATGTTGACAAAGGCGGCGAAGAGGAGGGGGATGCCAATATATCTGTAATGAAAAAGAGCATGAAAAGCAGGTGGACATTGAAAAGACAATTATGTACAGTGGAAGCATCTATGAGACAAACTTGGTTGTTTTTGTTACATATGAACAAACCTAAGCATTTTATATTATATTATTAAAATTCAAGTGATGTCTTAAATCATAAATGTGTTTATTAATTGTACACTTGATGTACGTTGTAAAAATGAATAAAAGCTTTTACAGTACAAAAATTACAGAATAAAAATATCATAACACTTACCGGACTGGACAGAGAGGTCGCTAAATCTGTCCAGGATGGGGGTTGAGGCAGTACTCATTGAGGTACGTGGGAGGGCTGGGGGAGAGGTGATGACAGAGGGTCGAATTTCAGGGAAAAGTTTAAGGCAGAACTTGGGTTTAGGGGGTGGGAGGGAGGGGGAACAGGGCATTGGGAATGAAGGGGCAGGGCAGGGTTTGGGGCGTTTTTTTAGGGGGATCCTAGAGGGTGGTCTAGGGCGTCGGTGGGGGGAAGTTGGATGAGACTGGGCGGAGGTGGAAGGGGGTTGGGGACGTTGGATGGGACTGGGCGGAGGTGGAAGGGGGTTGGGACGTTGGATGGGACTGGGCGGAGGTGGAAGGGGGTTGGGACGTTGGATGGGACTGGGCGGAGGTGGAAGGGGGTTGGGACGTTGGATGGGACTGGGCGGAGGTGGAAGGGGATTGGGAGGTGGGGCGTCTGCGGGGGATAAGGAACGGCCGGTCAGGGATAGGGGTGTCTTCCTCCTCCTCCTCCTCCTCCTCCTCCTCCTCCTCTTCCTGATCCTCCTCCTCCTCTTCCTCCTCACTCGCATCTGAAGACATAAATGCATGTAGTGTCAGAAGTATATGAAAAACTGTTAATGTTTAAAATGTTTGTCTGCGCGCGATTGTCTTTCGAGTTTTTGACCTGTCAATGTTTAAAATACATGATTGTTCAACACAGATATTATGACTGCACACCTTATACCCACCCGATATTTTACTGTAACATACCTGGGGTGTTGTACAGATTGCGGCGGACAGCCCGGACCCATGCAGGGTGATGTAGCCTGAGCTCGCGGGCTTTTTTCTTCAAATCCTCAACCTATTACATAATGGAGAGACATGAGTGAGCCATGATATATGGTTCATAGAGAATAGCACGTGGACAAATCGCGCAGACATGATATATATATATGCATTGAAAGCAGTGCATGGAAATAGATTGCAAGCATAATAATTATGTAAATTTTGAAAACCCGACTGGAATACAGCTAATTAAATCAAATAAGTACATGAGAGACACCATTATCAACTGCAAAATTTTTCAGCAGATGTATGATGACGCAGTGCGCGATTTCAGGAGATGCGTATCCATTTTTGCCTTCCGCGCAAAAAAATAAATTCTTTATCCGCGCCAATTTGTCAGCGCGCAATTGTCTATGAACAACATGTATTTGATAAATACTTACGGAGCGCGGTGTGATAGCGCGGGCGTTGAACAGCTGCGCAAGTTCTCCCCAGGCCCTGTCCATTTCACCTATATTGCGTCTTTTCCCCTTAACGGGGAAAAGCAGTTTAGCATTGAGCGTGAAGTACTCAGTTAATATGAGTACTTCACGCTCGGAGAAATTGGGCTTACGTCCACGGAAACCCACATAGGATGCCATCTTCTCTGTGAATCTATGACGTTTTTGCAAAGCTTAAATACCAGTCACATGACCGATGTTGTGTGAATATCGTGAGATTTCCCCTTTTCAGCGCTGCTATTGGTTATCTAAAACACGTGTTAAATGGTCAATAGTCAAACAGATTTTACTACATTGTAGTGATGAAATGCACATATTAATTGAGTATGTGTGTATTTTATAATATAAAGTTTTGTAGTAATTGATTGAAACACAATTAGCGTTAGCATGGCGCGCATATGTGTTGAAACGCGTGATGACATCAGCTTGTCTCCATTAGTGCATAATGATGACGTATATCATCATACTAAAGTTATAGTACTTTTTCGCGCAATTGACGGATTAGTTTCCCAGTGCGCAATTGACGGGTTTTAGTATAATGAGCGCAAGTTAAAAATGCGGACGAACAGAGTTAATGGGAAATCTGAATAAATGGTGATATTTGTAAATGCGGGTGGGGGGCCTAATTGCAAAGCTTAAATACCAGTCACATGACCGATGTTGTGTGAATATCGTGAGATTTCCCCTTTTCAGCGCTGCTATTGGTTATCTAAAACACGTGTTAAATGGTCAATAGTCAAACAGATTTTACTACATTGTAGTGATGAAATGCACATATTAATTGAGTATGTGTGTATTTTATAATATAAAGTTTTGTAGTAATTGATTGAAACACAATTAGCGTTAGCATGGCGCGCATATGTGTTGAAACGCGTGATGACATCAGCTTGTCTCCATTAGTGCATAATGATGACGTATATCATCATACTAAAGTTATAGTACTTTTTCGCGCAATTGACGGATTAGTTTCCCAGTGCGCAATTGACGGGTTTTAGTATAATGAGCGCAAGTTAAAAATGCGGACGAACAGAGTTAATGGGAAATCTGAATAAATGGTGATATTTGTAAATGCGGGTGGGGGGCCTAATTGCAAAGCTTAAATACCAGTCACATGACCGATGTTGTGTGAATATCGTGAGATTTCCCCTTTTCAGCGCTGCTATTGGTTATCTAAAACACGTGTTAAATGGTCAATAGTCAAACAGATTTTACTACATTGTAGTGATGAAATGCACATATTAATTGAGTATGTGTGTATTTTATAGTATATAGTTTTGTAGTAATTGATTGAAACACAATTAGCGTTAATGGGAAATCTGAATAAATAAATAAATAAATAAGCTATTACAGTGTTTGAATATGGGAAACACATAAGAACAATAAAATTCTATTAATTTTAAAAAGATCAGGGAGTCATGAGTAAATTATTGTAATTATTACACATCATTTTCCACTCCTAATATATTAATACAGTCATACATCACATATGTTTGTGAAGAGGGATGCAGAGAAAGCACAGTTACTTACCGTAACAGGTGTTATCCAGGGACAGCAGGCAGATATTCTTAACACATGGGTGACGTCACCGACGGAGCCCTCGGTACGGACCTTTTTAACTAGAAGTTTCTAGTTGGCCGCACCGCGCGTGCGCGAGTGCCTTCCCGCCCGACGGAGGAGTGCGTGGTCCCCAGTTAGGATAAGCCAGCTAAGAAGCCAACCCGGGGAGGTGGGTGGTACGTAAGAATATCTGCCTGCTGTCCCTGGATAACACCTGTTACGGTAAGTAACTGTGCTTTATCCCAGGACAAGCAGGCAGCATATTCTTAACACATGGGTGACCTCCAAGCTAACAAAGAGGGAGGTGGGATGGTTGGCCATTAGGAAAATAAATTTTGTAACACAGATTGGCCGAAGTGTCCATCCCGTCTGGAGAACGCATCCAGACAGTAGTGAGTAGTGAATGTGTGAACTGAGGACCAAGTGGCCGCCTTGCAGATTTCCTCGATGGGCGTGGAACGGAGGAAAGCTACAGAAGCAGCCATAGCTCGGACTCTGTGGGCCGTGACAGTTCCTTCCAGTGAGAGACCGGCCCGAGCATAGCAGAATGCAATACAGGCAGCAAGCCAATTGGAAAGTGTCCGTTTGGAGACAGGATGACCCAAACGGTTGGGATCGAAAGACAAAAATAGCTGAGGGGATGTTCGGTGAGCTCTGGTACGATCAAGATAGTAAGCAAGGGCACGCTTACAATCCAGCGTGTGCAACGCCTGTTCCCCAGGATGCGAGTGAGGCTTAGGGAAGAAGACGGGCAGCACAATGGACTGGTTGAGGTGAAAAGCTGAGACCACCTTGGGAAGGAATTTAGGGTGGGTGCGCAGAACAACCTTGTCATGGTGAAAAACAGTGAACGGTGGGTCGTCAACCAGTGCATGCAGTTCGCTAACCCTCCTGGCAGAGGTGATGGCAATCAGGAAAAGCACCTTCCAGGTAAGGAGTCTAAGTGAAGTTGTGGCAAGAGGCTCGAATGGAGGTTTCATGAGAGCTGAGAGTACCACATTCAGGTCCCAGACAACTGGAGGAGGCTTGAGGGGTGGTTTGATATTGAAGAGCCCTCGCATAAATCTGGAAACCAGAGGATGAGCCGTGAGGGGTTTTCCGAGAATGGGCTCATGAAACGCAGTGATGGCACTGAGGTGGACTCTGATGGAGGTAGTTTTGAGGCCAGCATTGGACAGCGAGAGCAAATATTCCAATACGGTTTCCACCGCTAAGGAGGTGGGTTCCTGATGATGCCGGAGACACCACGAGGAGAATCTGGTCCATTTCTGATGGTAACATTGGAGGGTGGCCGGCTTCCTGGAGGCGTCCAAGATGAGGCGGACCGGCTGAGATAGGTTCTCTGGAGAGGTCAGCCCGAGAGAAACCAAGCTGTCAGGTGGAGCGAAGACAGATTGGGATGCAGTAGAGACTGATGCTGCTGCGTAAGTACAGTAGGAAACACAGGAAGGAGAATGGGTTCCCTGGAGCTGAGTTGGAGCAGGAGTGAGAACCAGTGTTGGCGAGGCCACCGAGGTGCGATAAGAATCATGGTGGCGTTGTCCTTGCGGAGTTTGGACAAGGTCCGCAACATCAGAGGAAACGAAGAAACTGGGGACCACGCACTCCTCCGTCGGGCATATTCTTAACGCATGGGTGACGTCACTGACGGAGCCCCGGTACAGACCTTTTTAACTAGAAAGTTCTAGTTGGCCGCACCATGCGCGAGTGCCTTCACGCCCGACGGAGGAGAGCGTGGTCCCCAGTTAGGATAAGCCAGCTAAGAAGCCAACCCGGGGAGGAGGGTGGGACGTAAGAATATCTAGTGAGTAGTGTGTAACATCACCCATGCGTTAAGAATATCTGCCTGCTGTCCCTGGATAACACCTGTTACGGTAAGTAACTGTGCTTTACTGCTCAATGCAGAAAGTAGGTATCATTATCCTAAGGTGTGTATCGGGTCGTTTGTTCATTCTTATCTTTGTCCTAAAGTTAAGTGACCTAATGTTAACATGAAAATGGAATCTAAGTCACTCTGCACTGATAATATGCCACCAGGTCAATTGTACAGGAGATGATTTAACCTACATAAATGAAGGAATTGAAAATTATATTTTTCTATTGGAATTGTGAACTTGAAAATGGATGAAATAAACCTTTTAGAAAATGTACATTTAGTGGAAGAACTTCAGATGTATTCATTTGGAAGCATTGGATGTTGGCAGGGATATGTTCTTTAGAGGATGTAATAACTAATAGTAAACTGCTTGACCTTTCACAATTGCAACATATATTTGGTCTAAATAAATCACAATATTTTATGCTTTCAGGTGGTATAACTTAATAGCTGGACTTGTAAATAAAACAACAAAACATGGTCTAAGAGACATTTGGAGCATTGAGATTAAGCATTCAATTGATGCATCTCAATGGCCACAACTTTGGCCTAAAAAATATTGCCACTATCATCTTGAGGCTGGGACATTAGATCATCTTTTATTGTATTGTCCATATATATTATTAGTTTAGAAATCAATGTTGCCTCAAATAAATAGGATGAAGGACAATCCAGTAGCCTTGACTTATTATTGTATTATGGCAAATTATGTATTTAATTATGTCGGAATAAATATGATTTCAGGAAATGTTATTCATGTTTTAATCTTACATCAAGTGTTAAAAAAAAAAAACAAATTTTAATTTAAATGCAGCACTTGCAATTCTTTCTAACACTTAATTGTTTCCATTGTGTCCTTACGTGTTACTTAGTTGGATAGTACAATACAAATTTACATTTAATGGCATAGTTATTAATGTCATACTAACATAAAGAAACAACAAAATGTTTTAAACATTGGTAAATGTTTATTAAAATATTGCATATGTGATAAACATGTAATACACATATGTTCAAATGCAGTGTCAACAACACAAAATCTTTCAGTTCACCATTCATGATCTTTTATGTACAACATACTGAATTATATCTTTATTCGTTTTAAATCATAAACAAGTGTGCAATAATATATCCATTAAAGGTGGCACAGCAGTTAAACATCAGTGACAGTGAGTAAGGATGTGGTTATAGCAGTGAAAAAACATCAGGAGCAAATTAACAGACAGTTTAAGTGAAACAGTAGAAACAACAGTCTGGACCACCAAAAGGAGTGGGGGACATAGACAATTTAAAGTGTATCATCTGTTCATGCACCATGTGTGGAAATCACACATTTTGCTATACGACCTTTGAAAAAGAAAGACCATACACACCCTTCAAATTAAATGAGCAACAGTGGGAGAGAGTGAGATATTGGCAGAGCAGTTAACCAACATCTGTGAGAGTGAGAGCAGTGGTTTCAGAGACAGCACCTGACTGACATTCTGCTGGGGGGGGGGACTCTGCTTCTGGGTCCTGCAAAGGCCAACACCTGACTGCCACCATCACGTTTGCACCCTTGTCAACCCATTCTGGGTCCTGCAAAGGCCAACACATGACTGCCACCATCAGGTTTGCACCCCTGTCAACCCATTCTGGGTCCTCATCTTTTTCTGAATCTCATGGCTTCAGAGACAGCACCTGACTGACATTTCTGCTTATGTACTTTCTAGGCCACCAAAAACAAGGGAGGAAATGTACAATTTCAAGTTTTACAAATTTTCCTTAACACAGCCGCTTTCCCTGAAGCCGCTCCATCCAAGATACCATCTGACCTTCCCTACGTGAAGGAAAAAGCCTTTGAACACCACCCACAACACCTTGAAAATGTCAAAGCGAGTACAGTATGCTTGAGTGGGTTACCTTGCTCGGCATAAAAAACCTTCACGCTTGGCACATGTCAGAGCAGTGGATACTAGGATAGGTAGGGGTCAGAGGAGGGCTTCAGAGAAGCAGTTAACCAACAGTAGTGGGAGAGAGAGATATTGGCAGAGCAGTTAACCAACATCTGTGGAGTGAGAGCAACAGTTGGCAGAGCAGTTAACCAACAGTAGTGGGAGAGAGAGATATTGGCAGAGCAGTTAACCAACATCTGTGGAGTGAGAGCAACAGTTGGCAGAGCAGTTAACCAACAGTAGTGGGAGAGAGTGAGATATTGGCAGAGCAGTTAACCAACATCTGTGGAGTGAGAGCAACAGTTGGCAGAGCAGTTAACCAACAGTAGTGGGAGAGAGAGATATTGGCAGAGCAGTTAACCAACATCTGTGGAGTGAGAGCAACAGTTGGCAGAGCAGTTAACCAACAGTAGTGGGAGAGAGAGATATTGGCAGAGCAGTTAACCAACATCTGTGGAGTGAGAGCAACAGTTGGCAGAGCAGTTAACCAACAGTAGTGGGAGAGAGAGATATTGGCAGAGCAGTTAACCAACATCTGTGGAGTGAGAGCAACAGTTGGCAGAGCAGTTAACCAACAGTAGTGGGAGAGAGAGATATTGGCAGAGCAGTTAACCAACATCTGTGGAGTGAGAGCAACAGTTGGCAGAGCAGTTAACCAACAGTAGTGGGAGAGTGAGATATTGGCAGAGCAGTTAACCAACATCTGTGGAGTGAGAGCAACAGTTGGCAGAGCAGTTAACCAACAGTAGTGGGAGAGAGAGATATTGGCAGAGCAGTTAACCAACATCTGTGGAGTGAGAGCAACAGTTGGCAGAGCAGTTAACCAACAGTAGTGGGAGAGAGAGATATTGGCAGAGCAGTTAACCAACATCTGTGGAGTGAGAGCAACAGTTGGCAGAGCAGTTAACCAACAGTAGTGGGAGAGAGTGAGATATTGGCAGAGCAGTTAACCAACATCTGTGGAGTGAGAGCAACAGTTGGCAGAGCAGTTAACCAACAGTAGTGGGAGAGAGAGATATTGGCAGAGCAGTTAACCAACATCTGTGGAGTGAGAGCAACAGTTGGCAGAGCAGTTAACCAACAGTAGTGGGAGAGAGAGATATTGGCAGAGCAGTTAACCAACATCTGTGGAGTGAGAGCAACAGTTGGCAGAGCAGTTAACCAACAGTAGTGGGAGAGAGAGATATTGGCAGAGCAGTTAACCAACATCTGTGGAGTGAGAGCAACAGTTGGCAGAGCAGTTAACCAACAGTAGTGGGAGAGAGAGATATTGGCAGAGCAGTTAACCAACATCTGTGGAGTGAGAGCAACAGTTGGCAGAGCAGTTAACCAACAGTAGTGGGAGAGAGAGATATTGGCAGAGCAGTTAACCAACATCTGTGGAGTGAGAGCAACAGTTGGCAGAGCAGTTAACCAACAGTAGTGGGAGAGTGAGATATTGGCAGAGCAGTTAACCAACATCTGTGGAGTGAGAGCAACAGTTGGCAGAGCAGTTAACCAACAGTAGTGGGAGAGTGAGATATTGGCAGAGCAGTTAACCAACATCTGTGGAGTGAGAGCAACAGTTGGCAGAGCAGTTAACCAACAGTAGTGGGAGAGAGTGAGATATTGGCAGAGCAGTTAACCAACATCTGTGGAGTGAGAGCAACAGTTGGCAGAGCAGTTAACCAACAGTAGTGGGAGAGAGAGATATTGGCAGAGCAGTTAACCAACATCTGTGGAGTGAGAGCAACAGTTGGCAGAGCAGTTAACCAACAGTAGTGGGAGAGAGAGATATTGGCAGAGCAGTTAACCAACATCTGTGGAGTGAGAGCAACAGTTGGCAGAGCAGTTAACCAACAGTAGTGGGAGAGAGAGATATTGGCAGAGCAGTTAACCAACATCTGTGGAGTGAGAGCAACAGTTGGCAGAGCAGTTAACCAACAGTAGTGGGAGAGAGAGATATTGGCAGAGCAGTTAACCAACATCTGTGGAGTGAGAGCAACAGTGGGCAGAGCAGTTAACCAACAGTAGTGGGAGAGAGAGATATTGGCAGAGCAGTTAACCAACATCTGTGGAGTGAGAGCAACAGTTGGCAGAGCAGTTAACCAACAGTAGTGGGAGAGAGAGATATTGGCAGAGCAGTGGTTTCAGAGACAGCACCTGACTGACATTCTGCTGGGGGGGGGGGACTCTGCTTCTGGGTCCTGCAAAGGCCAACACCTGACTGCCATCATCACGTTTGCACCCTTGTCAACCCATTCTGGGTCCTGCAAAGGCCAACACATGACTGCCACCATCAGGTTTGCACCCCTGTCAACCCATTCTGGGTCCTCATCTTTTTCTGAATCTCATGGCTTCAGAGACAGCACCTGACTGACATTCTGCTGGGGGGGGGGACTCTGCTTCTGGGTCCTGCAAAGGCCAACACCTGACTGCCATCATCACGTTTGCACCCTTGTCAACCCATTCTGGGTCCTGCAAAGGCCAACACATGACTGCCACCATCAGGTTTGCACCCCTGTCAACCCATTCTGGGTCCTCATCTTTTTCTGAATCTCATGGCTTCAGAGACAGCACCTGACTGACATTCTGCTGGGGGGGGGGACTCTGCTTCTGGGTCCTGCAAAGGCCAACACCTGACTGCCACCATCACGTTTGCACCCTTGTCAACCCATTCTGGGTCCTGCAAAGGCCAACACATGACTGCCACCATCAGGTTTGCACCCCTGTCAACCCATTCTGGGTCCTCGTCTTTTTCTGAATCTCATGACAGCACCTGACTGACATTTCTGCTTATGTACTTTCTAGGCCACCAAAAACAAGGGAGGAAATGTACAATTTCAAGTTTTTCAAATTTTCCTTAACACAGACGCTTTCCCTGAAGCCGCTCCATCCAAGACACCATCTGACCTTCCCTACGTGAAGGAAAAAGCCTTTGAACACCACCCACAACACCTTGAAAATGTCAAAGCGAGTACAGTATGCTTGAGTGGGTTACCTTGCTCGGCATAAAAAACCTTCACGCTTGGCACATGTCAGAGCAGTGGATACTAGGATAGGTAGGGGTCAGAGGAGGGCTTCAGAGAAACTCCTGGGGGAGAGATCCTGAGCACAACAGTTTGCAGGCCTGTAGCTTTCGGGCCACCAAAAGGAGAGGGGGACATAGACATTTCAAAGTGTCTCTCCTGTTCCTGCAGCATATGTGCTTGGGAGACCATATGGACATGTCAAAGCAAATTTCAAATCTCAAAGTGCACACAATTGTAGCATAGCAACAGGAAAACCTGAACTTCAACATCAAACTCTACAGTTCCAGATTATGTGCTATACCACGGAGATATTGAAAGAGAGGTGTTTGACCATATGTTGGCAGCAGCGTTGTTAGTCTTTGCGTCACTCTCACATACGTGCTCTTACTGCTGGGTGGTGCGCGGTTACCAGCCTGGAATCGAGCAAGCAACTGTTCTGTGTGATCTTGCTCACGCTGTATATGTTCAAGGAGTTTAAAGATGGTTGGATGGTGGCATGCAACAGAGGATTGAAATGCATGGTGCCAACCTTCAACGGAATTATTGGTCCGAGGCAGTCCATCTTCCACACGGGAGCGCATATTCCACAGATGAATAGGAAAAGGTGGCACCCGTCTCCCATTTGGCCGCAATCTCCCGATGTAATTGTCTTCCCAATAGTCATACACCAGGGTCAGTTCATCTGGTCGACTCTCCTCCAAGGTCTGGAAACACTCAGCAACATCATCCACAGGAACAAAACTTAATGCTAACAGCATTTTGGTGAACATTCTTACTCTCTCCTCATCTCTATAGCTGGCGGTCAGTCCCTCATGTTGAATTCTGCGCCACAATGATTGACCCAGATGGAACAGGCAGCCAGAAACTGTAGCATTGGGAAATACAGTGCGGGCAGCTTGCAGACTTGCTCTCTCAAAGTCCATCAAGATTGTCAATGGTGCCAACGTGTTTCTGGTTTCCAGCAGTTTCCTCAACACACGTTCATAGTCCTCCTCCCTTTTACTGTTCAACAACACGTAGACCATGGGAAGTGCACGATTGTCTACAAATGCATGGATGGTAAAGACTTGGACAAACAAATGGGGGGCAACTTTGAATGTCCCATCCATGAACCAATGTCCATGTTGCTCCAACACCTCAAGATTAGATTCTGTAGTGAAAATGAATATGCGTCTTTCATCATTTTCACCTGAATCCCACAACAGTAATTGTTCACCACGTGTGCTTCTTTGTAGCGGCTCAGGAATTTGTATGTCTCTTATGCACCTGGGATTACCCATTGCTAGATGGCCTGCATTTCTCTTTCTATTAACTGTTCTCTGCATGGAGGTGTATGCAGGCAATAATGTAGCTGCTTCTAAACTTGTCCCAGCTGTTGTGCCATGAATGATCTGACGTGGCCTTTCAACCGTAGCCACAGCTCTTTCACGTATGTCTCCCATCATTCGATCAGCTTCAATTCTAGCATTGTTGGGTGCATGCACATGCGCCGTTATCTCAACAGAAGATCCATCAACGAGCCTCTTTCTTCTTCCCACACAGTCACGGCGCACACACCTCCAGGACGTGGATCCGTCTGCCATCACTCGGTCACGCCGATATCGATAGCCCTCATTAACCCAGTGCTCTCTCCCACGCTGTGAAGTTATTACTTCCATGTCTATGTCAAATCACTCCTGAAACCATACAATTAATAACATTATCCTATTTTGACTTGCAATTGATATACAATTGCCTATATCATGAATGCACTACTCAAAAGAACATCATACCTGTAAGACTGGAAGTATATCGATGAAACCCTCAGGAACTGTAGTCGACCTTCAACCCTGAACCAGTACCTGCAAGAATTATAACATGCATGTAAACTTAATGTTCACCCCCCACCAATCTCCAGCACACAAAAAAACATGCAAAGGTCAAATAGGTGAGGTTAGGCCATACATATGTAGAGTTTAGTGCTATGGCACAACACCATATACCTGCAAGGGTGCGATTCCTGTCAGCAAAACACTGAAGATGTCTGTCCTCTGTTGACTGTGGTGTCTTGATTGTAGTCTGTTGATTGTAGTCACCTTCAGTAGTAGATTAGATAAGGTTATTATATACATAGGACATACAAATCCCTATATGTAAAGTTCAGTGCTATGGCACAACACCATATACCTGCAAGGGTGCGATTCCTGTCAGCAAAACACTGAAGATGTGTGTCCTCTGTTGATCGTGGTCTCTTGAATGTCCTCTGTTGATTGTAGTCACCTTCAGTAGTAGATTAGATAAGGTTATTATATACATAGGACATACAAATCCCTATATGTAAAGTTCAGTGCTATGGCACAACACCATATACCTGCAAGGGTGCGATTCCTGTCAGCAAAACACTGAAGATGTGTGTCCTCTGTTGATCGTGGTCTCTTGAATGTCCTCTGTTGATTGTAGTCACCTTCAGTAGTAGATTAGATAAGGTTATTATATACATAGGACATACAAATCCCTATATGTAAAGTTCAGTGCTATGGCACAACACCATATACCTGCAAGGGTGCGATTCCTGTCAGCAAAACACTGAAGATGTGTGTCCTCTGTTGATCGTGGTCTCTTGAATGTCCTCTGTTGATTGTAGTCACCTTCAGTAGTAGATTAGATAAGGTTATTATATACATAGGACATACAAATCCCTATACCTCTGTACTTACGTTGCCTCCAAGATTGAACTTCTAGACAACACTAGGGTTTCAGCAAATTCATATCCCTCAGCACATGACTGCAAGACTAAAATTTATAAGGTTAGCACATAGATATAACAAACAACACCCACTATGTCTGTACTTACCTTTGCAATCATACCTGTAATAGTTAAAATCTGGCTTGCCAACCATCATGGATTAAGAACGTCATTATACCTAATCGCAGACAGAAGGAAGGCAGAGAGGCCCAAAACAAGGACCCACAACAATTGTATACAATCACCCTCACTACACACCCAAGGCTAAAAGTGTACCCCAATAAGCCCTACCATCAGACTATTTATCCTATCCTATTGTTCCAATTTAGCAAAACCAAAAAATGAAGCTATGCATATACCTGTAAATGTGAATATCCTCTTATGTATGATACCTGCAAAAGAAAATGGTACCCAATGCCTTTATAAAACTATAAACCGTGAGCACACTCGGTTTTTTAAAAAATCTTTATTCATTTTAAATGACACATCATGTGTACAAGAATCAAAACATTAAAATGAAATACATCACATGTCAATCAAGTACCTCCCTTCCCAACCCACTTCCCCACTCTTACTTTTCCCAATATGAATGATAATAGTATAATTTAGACACCCTCCCAACAATAAGACAGTGTATCTTTAAATAGAAAATAGTGTATATTCATTACAGTAAGATGTTAATGTCTCCCTTTTTTATTGTTACTGTTCTTTCCATTTTGATAATGTGACATAATGAATTGTACCCAAAACTAGATACTTTAAAATTATTACTTATATGTTGAATGGTGACTCCTGTGCTGATATTTTCCTTTTTTTTTTCTCATGCACTTACCCAATAATATTGCATCATTACATCATGATACAATCCTCAAATTAAACATATTCAGATACTAGTGTTGCTGGCATAAGAGTTTTTACCTCATGCCAACAAGTTTTTTTAGATATTTATTACTTTTAAAATCTATAACTCCATCCAATTATGCTTCCAATTAATATCCATCATCACATTATACATAATCTTAATACCATACCTCAACCTTCTCGCTCTTTTAACATGCGGGAAAACTAAGCGCAAGACGGGGTGTCCTTAAAAATCCGCGTTCCGTGCCCCTTTTCAGGTCCCTGCCCCTGACAGGGCTGGATGAGAAGGTTCATAGACAACGGCGCGAAAGACGAAAGCCAATTTAAGGCAAGGCGCGCCGCCGAACCGCAACAAATTACAGTTTTTAGGGGCTCCGATGGGGGGTTTTGTTCGGGAACCCCCTTCTGTTTACTTAATAGACATCGCGCCGGCGTTATCGGGGGTTTGGGGGTCGTAACCCTCCACATTATAGTAAAGTGGGGGGTTCTCCCCCCCTCGCCCTCCGTCGGAGCCCTAAAAACGGTCATTTAGAGCGGCGCGGCTTGCGCGCAATCGTCTATGAACCCGTCGGAGCCCTAAAAACAGTAATTTAGAAAGGCGCGGCGTCGCGCGCTACGCTCAATAGGGTGGGCACGCCTTTGACCCGGCGCGCCGGCGCGCTTTTGACCCGGCACCGTATGGGAATTTAACTCTGACGGATCCTAGCATGGGGAAGGGAAAGCATTAGGATCCTTCAGAGTTAAATTATCATACAACTCTGTCAGAGCCAGAGACTAAATGTGGCAGGGACCCGAAAAGTGGCGCAGAACGCGGATTTTTAAGGACCTGTGCGTTTAGATACGGGACCAAATCGCGGTTCATAGACAATTGCGCGTAAATATAAACTGGTTCATAGACAATTGCGCGCAAGACAAGATTTTTAAGGACCTGTGCGTTTAGATACGGGACCAAATCGCGGTTCATAGACAATACGGGACCAAATCGCGGTTCATAGACAATTGCGCGTAAATATCACTGGTTCATAGACAATTGCGCGCAATACAAGAACTGAAAATGTAAATATCAACATACCTATATAAACTTGAGGATCAATTGCGCTGAGTTTTATGATCGCGATTGTCTTGCGCGCAATTGTCTATGAACCATACCCCCCCTCCCTTTTCTTGCGCGTGAAGCGTAAATATAAACATACCTGTAAATGAAGAAATGTGGACGTTCGCTCTCACCAGAGGCGAGATAAATCCGCGCAAGACAAATATTCGTTATAGATCAAGTACCAGCAAAACCAGATCTTTACCTATAACGGACACGGTCAGGCAGCGAAAGGAAGGCGGGAAAGGAAGGAGGACATATATAATGTAGAAACGTAACCATAGTAACGAAAATGCATTCACGTGACTTGTATTTAAATGCTGTTCGGAGAATATATATCATGAGATAACGTAACCATGGTAACGAAAATGCATTCACGTGATTTATGTTGAAAACGCAAAGAGTCAACGTTGACGTGATGACGTGTTCGGAGAATATATATCATGAGATAACGTAACCATGGTAACGAAAATGCATTCACGTGATTTATGTTGAAAACGCAAAGAGTCAACGTTGACGTGATGACGTGTTCACGTGCTGTACGTGCGCGTGTCCTCCGATGGTCAAGCGGCCTCTAGTGGCGCGCTCAGTTGTCTTGCGCTGAGTTGTCTTGCGCTGACTTGTCTTGCGCTCAATTGTCTTGCGCGGAGTTGTCGCTGCGCTGAATTGTCTTGCGCGGAGTTGTCGCTGCGCTGAATTGTCTTGCGCGCAATTGTCTTTGCGCTTATTTGTCTGCGCGCGATTGTCTGCGCGCGATTGTCTTGCGCGTTTTTGACCTGTCACCACAAAATATAGAGAGCAGATGTAAATTCTCAAAACTGATACATTTTAATCACTAAATTAAAAATAGAATCATTTTTCTACCCTTTGTTGTCTGGTGATTTTATTTGTTTAAATCATCTTTTCACCATCTCTGGTTGCACTTCTGTCTGTGCTCTTAACTCTGTTTCTAGGACCTTCTTATCCATTTGTTGTTTTTCTTTTTTTCTTCACTTTCTGCCTTTCATCCATCTTTGGCAATAACTTTTAACATACAACTTTCTTCCATTTTTCTGTCTTCTTCTCAAATCTATTTACTTTTCCCATGTCTTCCCTTCCCAACTCCTCCCTCACTCTGCACTGTGCACCATCTCCTCTCTCACGCTGCCCTTCTACTCCACACACCCATCCATGTGTCCCATCTCCTCCCCCTATTCCCATCTATCCATAAGCAGCATTTCTTCCATCTCTCTTCCTTTCTCCACCACCCACCCCTGTGTACCATCCCTTATCTTTCTCTCTTATATTCTGACATCTGTCTTCTCCTTTGCCCCTCCTATGGTCTGTCATCTTTCTCCTCTCCTTCCCACAATATGGCATCTCTCTTCCCTCCTTCCCTTCTCCTTACCTAGGCTGGCATCTCTCTTTCTCTTCTCCTTCCCTAGTCTGGCATTTTTCTCCTGCCCTGCCCTTACCTGCTCTGGCATCTCCTGCCCTGGCCTGTCCTTCCCTGGTATCTCTCTCTTGCCCTTCCCTGGCTTCTACCCTGCCCTTCACTGCCCTGGCATCTCTCACCTGCCCTTCTCTGGCCTGGCATTGTTCTCCTGCCCTGCTTTTCACTGGTCTGGCATCTGTCCCCCGCTTTGCTTTCCCTAATCTGGCATCAATCCCATTTTTTTCCTCTTTCCTGGCATCTCTCCCCTGATCTGATACCTCTCTCTGATCCACCCTGACCTACCTTTAAAATTCTGGTGGTCTACTGGCCTTTTCGGGGGTAGGAATGATCCCCAGTGTTTCCTGCCCTCTGCCAAAGCTTGACTTGCCACTAGAGATTTTCAGAATGGCTTCTTCATATAGAAGCCTTGCAAGATTCTTGAAAGTATTGCAAGGCTACCACATGAAATCTCATCTCATCAACCATTTTGAAAATCTCTTTAGCATCAAGTCAAGCTTTATTAGAGGACAGAAAAGATTGGGGATCATTTCTGCCCCCCAAAAGGCTACTAGACCACCAGGATTTTAAAGGTACAGAAGACCAGCTTGTCTCAATTACTGAAGGATTACCTCGGTATCAGTTTCCATTCCCAAGACAATATCACAGTTTTCTTAGCCTAAATGAGTGCACCTAAGTTAGACGCCTACTGGCATCTAAGTCAAACCATGCCCAAATTTGCCAAGAATCCATCCTAACTATTCCTACTTTCTGGTAGGCACCTCGGAGTAGATGCCTATCTTGAACTTCTAGACACCTACCAGCTAATTAATTGTTTTTAATTGCTTAGTAATGGTGCTTTACAATTAATGGTGCCAGTTAAACCCAATTAAAACATAAAGTTAGGCACCTAGATCGGCACCTGGCTTTGATTCCCACTGTAGCTCCTTGTGACTCTGGGCAAGTCACTTAACTCTTCATTGTCCCAGGTATAAAATAAGAATTGGCATATAATATGTAAACTGCTTTGATTATAACCACAGAAAGGTGGTATGTCAAATCCCACCCCTTTCCTTTCCAACCACTGGGAAAATTCATCAGGAAACTGGGGTGGGAATACTACATTTATGCAGATGACATTCAACTGATCATACCACTGAAGAGACAGGACAAGGTGACTAAACAGATGATCAAAAGAGGCCTAGAGAAAATCTTTGGATGGTTCCAAGCAAATGGACAAGTAGCTAACAAAGAAAAGACAGAACTATTTCTCGGAAACAAATGGGGAGGAAACAGCCCCGGCTTCCAAATAACACTAAATGGCAGTACCATAGTACCATCCAAGAATGGGGTGAGAATCCTAGGAGTATGGCTGGAACTAAGCCTTTAAGATGACAACAGATCCAAAGCATTGTCAAAAGTACTTATGACAAATTTTACTTGGTTAGAGGACTGAAACCGTACCTCTCCCACCAAGCAATGTCCAACGCATTAATATTGCTGGTACGCACAGTCTTTGACTACTGCAATGCAACCTTGCTGGGTTTACTGAAATACTGTACATGATCAGACAGATCCAAACAGTACAAAACAATGCAACAAGCTTTTTGCTAGGAAAATCAATGGACAAGTGCTATCCCATTACTGAAAGAGTTACATTGGCTCCTGATTGAAAGCAGAGTAAAATTCAAGATCTTATTGCTGACACACAAAAACATTCACCTCTTAGAACTGCAATATTTAGCACCAGACTACAAAACCATACACCACCAGGTACCCTACGCTCGAGCCTAGAGTCCCTACTACAGATACCCTCCTTCAAAGGCATCAAATACAAAAGCACCAGGGCAAGAATGTTCTCTGTAAAGGCTCCAACATGGTGGAATGCCCTACAAAGGAATTAAAGCTAGAAAAGGACACCGGAAAAGTCAAGAAAAAGATAGACTATCCTATTCTCAGACTACTTCAACTGAAATTGTGAAGCTGACAGAGGGAGGAAGCAACAAAGAAGAAATCAACAGGCTCCCCCCTCCCACTAGGAACATGATAGGAGACCTTGACATGTATACACATAGTAGATCTTTCCAAAAACGCTTAAGATAAGATGAACATAGTAGATGGAACTATAATAAGTCAGGATGAGAGTAACTAGAATTATCAAGGATGAAAGTAAATTGGACAAAATAGTACACATGGCCAGAGCTATTTTGGATATGTGTAAATATAGTATACTTAGTTGAAATGGTTAACTTAGTATTATATATGTATATAAATAGGATGATTGATTTGTTATAAATGTGTGCATATAAGTAGGGTGATTGATTATACACTTCCCCCTCCCCATTTGTGGTTTCCACACTCGTGGTTTCACAAATTTACAATTTTTGTTTTCTTTTTTTGGTGGGGAACCATATTTCATCATGTTCCCGCCTTCCCCCCAGCATCCTGGCCTTACCTGGTGGTCTAGCAGGCTTTCGGGGCAGGAGTGATCTTCCTACGCTCCTGCCCCGTGTAGATCGCCAATAGAAAATGGCTGCCTTGTGCTCCCGCCGTAGTCTCGAGAGACTACGTGAACTCACAGCAGTCATTTCCTATTGGCGATCTGCACTAGTTTTATGATGATGTAAAATTATTAACCCCATTGGACTTCAAAAATGTGTATTATGGAGCTAGATCCCTGCAGTTTCCTCCTCCATTACTCAAGAGAGACAGTTTGCCACTTCTCAGCGGGAGATCATGAATATATTAATTCTTTTCTATAGCATGTTGACTGTTGCCACAAAAATGAAGAAAATCCTTCACAAGTGCTCAGATTTCTTTGAGAAATTCTTGCTGATTTGACGATGAAACACCATAGATGTGATGCTGCCCTTGGCATACTGTGAAATCTAAACAACCAAGAAAAAGAGAGAAAAAATTAGTATACAAATAAGAAGGGCAAAAACTAGTCGAATCAAAACTAAGCCCCTCACATTCAATAACGTCAAAATAATATAATATTAAATATGGAAAAGCAAAAAAGTACAAATGTCAGAAATAGACAAACAATTTACAAAACTTTATTCATTTCAGAAATATTATAATATGAAAAGTATCATTAACTTAATAAGACTATTATAAAATCAGTATAAAGATATATAAAAGACTCAAGCCCCATTAGCAAAAATTGTAAGCTTCATGATCATGAATGAAAAAGAGATCCCAATAGCAAAAGTTTCCACCCTTTGAACACTATTAAATCTAGAAAAAATCTGACATGCTAGCCTAAAGCAAATATTTCTTCATGTTACATTCAGCACTCCCTGTCAATGACCTGAACTTTCATGTTAATGTTTATTGACTTGTTCCATGTGTGTTCCCATCTTCTGTGAAATAAGCTTATAGACCCTATAAACATTTCATGCAATGATTTACAATAATATTTTTGAAAGTTACAATGATAGATTTATTCAGAGGCATTAGAAGGTAGATATGCATCCTCTCTATGGAGGCAAGTTTGCAAACTTAATTGTCAGTCTTCATAGGGAAAATAATACAGGTTGTTGACCTAACGCAACTTCACAATTTTCTTCCTGTCATAAACCAGACAAAATTCTAGCCAAATGGAATAAACTGGACGGTGTTATTGTTTTATCTCTTTTTTGTACATCTAAAATGTGTTTGTTTACTGGTCGTATGCTCTTGTTAACATTTTAATTTTTTTACTTTCTAATTATGCAAATCATGTAAAACTTGTACAGAAGTACATTAATCCGATACACAATATTCAACAGCAAAGAATGACTTATTTTGGGGCATACTGAGATGTCCCGCAGTAATTTGGGGATGAAATGTATTTTTTAGCACTGGGGCAAGTCAGGGTGGGAGGGCAAAGAGAGGGTGTGTTCTGCACTGATCAGTTAGCACAGCTACACTGCCATGCACTGATTACTACACACTTTGTGCATGAACTTTTACCACCTTCAAAATGGGTGGTGATAAGGGAACTATATAAAGAAGGAAATAGTGGAAAATCACACAGTACAAAACAATAGTCTACTCTCTTCTGATGCTGAGGCAGGAAAATTAGGACTCAATCCTGAGTAAGCACCAGATGCAAAAAGTGGAGAAAAAGACCAATGGCTAGGGAACCACCGCTAAAGCAGGCACTTATAGTCATACAAGAACATAAGAATAGCTATGCTGGGTCAGACCAATGGTCCATCAAGCCCAGTAGCCCGTTCTCACGGTGACCAATCCAGGTCACTAGTTCCTGGTGTGACCGGCAAGCTCCAGGCCAAGGGTCTGGGATCACCGGTGACAAATAAACTCTTGTGAGCTGCACAAGGATGCAGTAATTCAGCGTTTAATGTAAGGAACACCATCAAAAGTACAAGGCCCAGTATCAATGAAATGAATGCTTTTAATTGTCCAAAACAGAAAAAAACAGCAACTTGCTTGTCAGGATCATAATATGGAAGCCAGCGGGCTTCTTATCCACATTTCAAACAATGCTTAGTAAGTAGTCTTTGATACAAAAAACCCCAAAAGAGTCCAAATTCAAATAACCAAAAAATCTCTTTCTCAGAGGTTAAGTTTTCTTTCAACTTGCAGTCCAGTAATAGTCCATCACAAAAGAAAAGAAAACTTTTTAAACAAAACACAACTCCAAGTCAGTGTAACAATACTGGCTTCTTCAGCAACCGGGGCTGGAAAGACAGTGTGCTCCGTGTGGTCTTTGACTGCCAATTATGAGGCCCACTATCCCACCACATAACACGGGGCAAACCCCACTGTCTCAGCGTCCCTCAGTCCACTTTCCTCACAGGTAAAAGGCGATTAAACTCCAAAAAAACCCCAACAACTTCCAAATAGAAGTCCTTGCTCAGTTTCAACATAGAGAAAATTCCCTCATTTACAGGAGATAGAATTATTCAGTTCTCGAAATAAAGTAGGCAAAACAAACTTCCATTAATCTTATCCAACTTTCAGATACTTGCTTTCATGGTGCAAACTTCCATGGGAGTAACTTCAGGTGTCAGCTCAATACTAGCCTCAGGACTCATTTCCAGTTCCATGGCCAGCGGTTCCTCTACCAGAGTGAGAGGTACTTCTTCTCCAGTCTCAGCAAACTCCATGGACTCAGGAGTTTGGCTTCTATCAGGAGCTCCCAGCCCTGAGTGCTCTGAGCTGTCCTGCTGCTGTTCCTCTCCCTTCTGATTCTCTAGGAGCCTAGTTCTCAGAGATAGCAGCTTGCAGCCCTGCCCCCAACCCTCAGGTGGAAAGGATTTCCGGTTAATCACCTTGGGACACAGAGGGGGATGGGAACCTACCACTGCTGCTCTCTTACTCCCTCTACAGGACCTAGAAGGAAATTCAGTTTCAGAGACAGAAAATGGTTGACATGGAAGAATATGGGAAGGGTCAGAATTAGAACTGTGACCTGCACTAGGGACACTCCTAGCAGGCATAGTCTGCTTATCACACTGGCCAAAACCCAAGGTGTAGCAATATTCCATGCTACCGATCTAGGGCAAGCAGTGGCTTTCCCCATGTCTTTCTCAATAACAGACTATGGACTTTTCCTCCAGGAAATTGTCCAAACCTTTCTTAAAACCAGCTACGCTGTCCGCTCTTACCACAACCTCTGGCAATGTATTCCAGAATTTAACCATCATCCGAGTGAAAAAAATGTCCTTCTATTGGTTTTAAAAGTATTTCCTTATAATTTCATAGATCCCTGTAACTTCATAGGTCCAAGAAAAAAAATGCACTTTATCTTAATACTCCAGAACATTGGTCCATTCCTACCTGAGCGTCGGAAATTGGGTATCCAAAACTGTTTCGGATGTTTTTAAATCCCAATGGGAATCCCCCATTTGTAGGTCACTTCATCAGGGGAATTGTAGAGGAACGTCTCTGCAGGAGTGTAGTGACTGTTCTAAACAAGCAAAGACTTGCAATATGAGTACATACTGTATACACGCATCACATCATTACAACTGAGCCGATGGTTCTCTCTCTGACTTTGGGGGAGTGTAGTGACTGTTCTAATTGAGCGAGGTCTTGCAATACAAGTACGTATAGTATTTTGTATTAAAGTTTTTGGGTTGTGGAATGAATTGTCTGAGTTTCCATTATTTCTTAAGGTGAAATTCGCTTTGATATACAAGTGCTTTGGATTACAAGCATGCTTCTGGAACAAATTATGCTCGCAAACCAAGGTTTTATTTACTGTACAATACATTTTTACCTAGACACAGAATAGGTAAACGTCTGCTATGAATAAGGGGCCTATATGTTAGAAATTCATAGGTTTCTATTTTTCCATTTATTTTTTAAGACAACAATCGTATGAAATACCTGCACTCTCTCCTTAATCTGTACACAGGTCCAGACTCACAATAAAGGAAGACTGCCTTAATAGAATCTTGTCAAATTTGCTTTATGCTGTACGCACAGCACATGCAAAGAGACATTCAAAATTGAATGCATTATGTTCCATAGCACTGAGAGACATCTCACATTGAAGCACAGTAACTAGAAGTTAATGGTTCCATATGATCTACCTACAATACACTGGTGCAATGTGGCAAAGTTGTTATAAAGTCTCATGAGAGCAGTTCAGGGCATACTCTGAGTTACATATACGCTTTCGAAAGCCCAGATGGCAGATGGCAGGTAGTAATATCTTTTGATTTTTCATTCATGCTTTTATAATGAAAACTCATTAAGCAGATCCCTTATAGCATACCTGAGCCCTAAGGAACAGTCATATTCAGAGTGATAGCTCATAAATCACACTGTATAGTTAACGTACTGTATGTATTACTGCTTGCCATGTGTAGTTGTGAAATATTGAATGTACAAAGTCTCTGGGATCTGCCATTTGAGACAGCTTAACCACTGGCATAGCCAGGTAGCCAAATTTGGGTAGGCCTGAGGCAAAAGTAGGTAGGTAGGAAATTTTCTTTCTGCTCTCTCCTTCCACCCCTATCCACAGTCCAGCGTCTCTCCACCCTCCGATGTACCTTTAAAAACCTTTTTTTTTAATTTTTTATTTTTTTTCACTACTGGGGGTCACCATCAGTGAACAGCAGCGAACACAAACTCACACATTTTTTTTATTTTATTTATTTATAACCCACCTATTAACTAGGTTCCCCTTTTACAAAATGATGCTAGCCCCAAGAACCTTTATTTGCAAATTCCTATGTGCTTTAGAGCATTTACAGTGCCGGCCTGCACTAAAATGCTTTGTAAAAGGGGACCTAGGCGAGGAATAAAATAACATACATAATTAAAAAACATAAAACAAATCACCATTCATATAGCAAAACTAAACATAAAATCATCATAAAGTACTATTCATCATGGCTAGACAGAACAGAATCATAGAACTTATCCCAAATCTTTTTTTCAGTTCATAAAAGCTTGTACAAACAGAAGGGTTTTTAGTTTTCTTATAAATTCATACACAGATGCCAATGTCCGAATATTTCTTGGTAGATTGTATGCCAGACCTTCCCTCAGATGCAACTTCTTCTTTCCTCATAGAGAGAAGGCTCTGGGGCCAGCATAAATAGAGTATGCGAGTCATTTATTGATGTTCATGACCTTTGGAAGTATAGGGGTCCTTTTACTAAGGCGTGCTAACTGATTTAGCGTGCACTAACTGAGTTTTACGTGTGCTAAAGGTTAGCACGTGCTAAATGCTAAGGTGCCCATTATATTTTATGGGTGCCTTAGCATTTAGCACATGCTAATCCTTAGTGTGCACTAAATCGATTAGTGCACGCTAAATCGGTTTGCGCGCCTTAATAAAAGGACCCCATAGTTTGTTTGTTTTTTTCTTTTCTTTAATTTATTTATCATTTTTCAATAACATATCAAGTATCCACTTGTACAGAAAGATAAGTTAAACAAGAAATAAATTACAAATCTAATTATAATCTATTAACCCAATATATCTTAACTTTAACTCAAGTTCTCAATATAGATCCAAAATGTAGAATCAGCGAGAATATAACAAAGAAAGTAGAAATAAAAAACTAACAATTATATTGGCTGAAACAGGAGATAAAACAATCTAATCTATGAGTGCTTCATATTCCTCCTCCTATTTTCAGTCGAGCCACTGACAAGAAGGTTGTCAGTTGGCTAGGATCAAAGAAAACCAAAAAAAACTCTGTGGAGTGACGATGTATCAAAGTTCCAAAGGTACACTAAAATCATCCACATAAAATAATTCCATCCACATAAAAGTAAATCATCCACATAAGAGCCTTAAAGGACCTAGTCCGCTAGGGATACAGGACCCAACACGGTCCGCGTTTCGACAAAGTCTTCTTCAGGGGTCCCTGGGAGTCCTATAAAGGTGAGTACATGGGAAACAATTGTGTGGTGAACCGGAAGTGAGACACTGCTTGCATTTGCAATGGAAAGGATCAAAGAAGACATATATTTGCATTTGATGCACTATCACAAATTTACATGGGTGGCGAAGAAAATAAGATGCCCCAAGAGCTATAACACCTGGCTTTAACAACAAAAATTCACATCGACGTTTTTGTGTATCTCGTGGCAGGTCTGGATACATTTGTATTTTATACGCTAGAAAATTTTTCTGTTTATTTTTAAAGAAAAGTCTTAATAGCCAGTTTTTATCCGGTGCTAAGGCAACTGTAAGAAGAAGTGTTGCCGGCTTTGCAACTTCCCTATCTGAAAGTTCCAACAATCAGCATTGTACCAAACATAAGAACGTACGCAAGTAAGGCTAGACTCAGTTATGGCACTGGTCTTTGACTTAAGGGCTGCCACGTGAGCGGACTGCTGGGCACGATGGACCACTGGTCTGACCCAGCAGCAGCAATTCTTATGTTCTTATGTAATACTAACTGAGGCAAATGCAATAATTCATTAGGGAGTTTAGGGTTTCTTTTAATAAATGGCAGGTAGAGGTTTCTACCCTGGGTTGGAGAGGTAAATATTCCGACGCTTATAGGAATTCTCTGAGCATTAACCCCAGTAACCCGTGGTAAAAACCTTTACTGCCGTATAGTAGAACCCAGCGTTAATGACCTGGGCATTATAAAAAGTCTTAGACATGACCAAAAATATTTTATTGTAGGCTGCTAATGTATCTTTCTAGTTATCATTACTCCGTTTCTCAATTCCAAACTTAAGATCCATCAATAAGGTGGTTTGATAGGGAACAAGTCTTCTCAAGTTTCATTAGTGCTTGATAAATCGCTTATTAAATATCTAAGCGATGTACAAATCAAGTAAAATAGAAATACAAATACACTGACTAAATAAAAAACATACTGGGTTAACATACATAAACCATGAGGGTTAAGGGGGAAAGTTACAATATATTTGTAGAAGAAAATATACATTAAAGGGAAAAATAACTCAAGGAAGGGAGAAGGAAAAAAAAAAAAAAGTTGTGGGATGTAAAGCCTAGGGTCAAAAAAATTATAAGTCTGGGAGTCATATATTAAAAGCATCCTTGAAAAAAAAAGTTTTTAAAGCTCTTTTAAAAGAAATGAGGTCCTTTATGTCTCTAATGTACTGGGGCATAGAATTCCATAAGGTAGGGGCAATAATTGAAAACATGTCTTGTCTTCTAGTTCCAATTATTTCAAATTGAGCAGGAGCTATCTCATACTCCATCACAACTTGTATTCAAGAACCTTGCACTGGAACTATGGCAAATTGTAACCTGTATTTATTTTTTTAAGTTTCAAGTTTATTATTTCTCTTGATTAATCGCTTAATCAAAATTCTAAGTGATGAACATTTTAAAATACATTCAATGAGAGACAAACAATACAAACTTAAATAATAACATCGGGTAATTAATTAATACATGTTCTCATTACATAAGGTAAGATAGGGTTTTGAAATACAATTGATTAAAGAAAAGCAAAACAAAGGAAAAACACAATAGGGAAACATATAACACTAAAACATAGAATAATAAAATCACTGGCCTTAAAATTATTGAATTAAATATTAAAAGCATCGTTAAAAAGAAATGTTTTTAGATTACTTTTAAATTTTCCTAAATCCTGCTCCATTCTTAAATAAATTGGAAGAGTGTTCCAAGTCTGTGGAGCGGTTACCGAAAAGATAAACTGCCGTCTGGTATTAATAATCTTCAAGGAAGGAATGGTCAATAAATTTTGCTCATTAGATCTTAAGGTTCTTAGCATTTATATACCACTTATAGTCTACTCAAGGATTTTTCCCTATCTGTCCTGGTGGGCTCACATTAGAAGGTTCATGCAGAAAAAGTTCAATGAATTTGTGCAAGTCACTTAATCCCCCGTTGCCCCAGGTACAATAGACAGAATGTGAGCCCACCAGGACAGATAGGGAAAAAGACTATAAGTGGTATATGAATGCTAAAAAAATAAATAAATATAGGTTACAATTTGCCATAGTTCCAGTGCAAGGTTCTTGAATACAAGTTGTGATGGAGTATGAGATAGCTCCTGCTCAATTTGAAATAATTGGAACTAGAAGACAAGACATGTTTTCAATTATTGCCCCTACCTTATGGAATTCTATGCCCCAGTACATTAGAGACATAAAGGACCTCATTTCTTTTAAAAGAGCTTTAAAAACTTTTTTTTTCAAGGATGCTTTTAATATATGACTCCCAGACTTATAATTATTTTGACCCTAGGCTTTACATCCCACAACTTTTTTTTTTTTTCCCTTCTCCCTTCCTTGAGTTATTTTTCCCTTTAATGTATATTTTCTTCTACAAATATATTGTAACTTTCCCCCTTAACCCTCACGGTTCATGTATGTTAACCCAGTATGTTTTTTATTTAAAGTCAGTGTATTTGTATTTCTATTTTACTTGATTTGTACATCGCTTAGATATTTAATAAGCGATTTATCAAGCACTAATGAAACTTGAAACTTGAGAAGACTTGTTCCCTATCAAACCACATTATTGATGGATCTTAGGTTTGGAATTGAGAAACGGAGTAACGATAACTAGAAAGATACATTAGAAGGTTCATGCAGAAAAAGTTCAATGAATTTGTGCTAAACATATAAATATATTTTGAGAAAGGTATTGGACGTAGAATTTGATTTCCTTTCTCATTCCTGTATATGGTTTTTTTGAGGATTAAGTGACTTGCCCACAGTCCCAAGGAGCAGCATGGGATTTGAACCCGGAACCTCAGGGTGCTGAGGCTGTAGCTCTAACCACTGCACCACACACGCCCACTATGTAGAATTGGTATTGGATCCCTAGTATGTGTCAAATTAGGATGCATCCAGTGCCACTCAGAACCTGTTAACTGTATATTATGTATGTTTAACCTGTGACCCATTCTGAGCTCTTTGGGGGAAACCAGATAGAAAACACATAAAATAAATAAATAAGTCACCTAAGAGAAACGCTTGCTCTATGACAGCGTAATAAAAAGTGCTTTTTCTAGGTTTAAGCAGAGAACAGTGCTTTCATATAGTCTTCTTCCTGATTGCTGCAATAGATCACAAGCACCGAGGAAAATGAGGCCACTTCCCAGGAACTGCTTGCTGCTGGGTACCAGGATTCAAGCTTTAAAAGCATCAATTTATTGCTTAGCAGAATGCTAAAACACTTACTAAAAGGCTTCATTTGACTTAGATGCCAAACAACTGATACAAAAAAATGCATTTTTTTTATACTAACAGATAAATTGCAGTTTGGAATGTAACTGACACCAATGCTGACCTGTTTTCCCTTCTTCCTGCAAAAAAAAAACAACAAAAAAACCTCCCTCTCCCATGACTGGAGCAAGCAATTTCAACATCAAATGCATATTTGCAGAAGCAGGGTTATAGATTTATCACACACAATTTAAATGATACGGGTTATTCACATTACTGCCCCCACCTGCAGTATACATAAGCCCCCACCTCCAATATTCAGCAGTACTTAGCCAGCTGGGAATGGCTCCCGACTAGGGTTACCATATGGCTCCAGAAAAAGGAGGAAGGATTGAGGTATCCGGGTTTTACTTCCATTGCTTTCAATGAAAGTAAAAACCGGATGTCTCAATCCGTCCTCCTTTTTCTGGAGCCATATGGTAACCCTGCTCCCGACTGGCTAAGTATTGCTTAGCTGGCTATCCGCTGTTTCAGCAAGTGATATACAGCTATCTCCCACTGAATATCTGGTCCACCAGATTGGCTGGTTCATAGCTGGTGTCCGTTAAGATGGATTATTGTACTACAGGTCATGCCGTTTAAGCACAGGGGCCCATTTTTTGCAATGAGACCCTGTGCTAAATTAGCATGACTTGTGGTAAAATAACCAGACTTAGCAGCCCGGGTTGACAACTTGCCCCTGCTTCCCGGCATCTTCTTTCTTTTGTTCTCTCTCCCTATGCCATCATGCTCGGCATTCCTGTCTCTCTCTCACTTCCTGTGTCCAGAACCTGCTAAGGGAAGATAGATGTCACTGGATTATTTTACCTGCTGGAAATTGCATTCAAACTTGGGAAAAGGTAAACTTGAGGTCAAACTGGTCATTTCTTTGTCTTGTTTTTTAAAATTACTCTGCTTATGTAACAAAGTCAATTAAAGTCTCTGTTAGGGTTTTATATCAAAAGTGCCCTGGAGGGGCATAATCGAAAGGGATGTCTAAGTCCATATACGTCCATCTTGCAAGTTGTCCAAAGTAAAAAAAAGTCCAACTTTTTTTTCGTTTTGAAAATCATCTAATTATACGTCCTGCCAATCTGATCGTCCAAGCCACTAAATCGTCCATCTTTATACCACATTTTCGTCCAACTTTTCGTCCAAGTCCAAAACGCCTAGAACAAGCCCTGTTGGATGTGGGAGGAGTCTGCAAAGTGATGGACTGCACACCCAGACATGCCACCTAAATAGTGGGGTACCTTACAGTACACTGCTGTGAACTTCACAAAAGGGGGTGCCCTGTCTTCTCACTACAGCTCCCTTATAGGTTACGGTGAGCCCCCCAAACCACCTCCAGAATCCCCTAGACCTACTTATCTACCACCCCAATAGCCCTTATGGCTGTAGGAGCCACTACTTATATGCCAGTAAAAAAGGGTTTGGGGTATGTATAGGGGAGTGCACATGTTTAAGTATCAATGCAGTGATTACAGGGGCTTATGGGCTTGGGTCTTCCTCTCTATGGGTCCCTAACCCACCCCCAAAATGACTTAAGCTGCCTCAGTGCTGGACGACTAAGTTTTCCTATGCCCGGCTGCCAGGTGATGATGGTCTGGAGGCTGAATTTTAAAGGTGTGAATAAAATTTGATTACCTGGGGGGGTGGGGGTCGGTGACCACTGGGGTAGTGTGTGGGGGTCTGTTTTATGTGTTTTCAGTGCATATCTGGTGAGTTTAGGTGTTTTTTTGTGACTTGGACCATGTTTTACATGGTCGAAGTCACAACGTCCAAGTTCCGTCGATTGTGGGCTGTATAATTTTCGGTTATACATGCTGTACGACTAAGTCTAAGCTTGCCCACGTCCCGTCCAACTCCCGCCCTCGACACTCCTCCTGAAACGCCCCGTTTAGCTTTGGTCGTTCAGCGGCACTATGAAGGCCTACGTCATTTAGAAATACGTCCAAAACCCATTTTTAGGATCGGCACTTGGACGTTTTTGAGAAATGTTCGTTCAAGTGCCGACTTAGGCCGGTTTTTGGACGTATTTCTCTTTCGATTATGAGCCCCATAGAGTCTAGTTTAGTATTTTAGGTTGCATTTTAGATCTTAGCATAACATCAGTTTAGAGCATAGATACCAGTTGACGGAAGCCTCTGTTTAGAGTTGAGCATCCGAGGGTACTGAAGGAACTTAGGGGAGTGGCGTCTCCAGTGGCTGACATTTTACTACTGCTGCTATTAATTATTTCTATAGCGCTATCAAATGTACACAGCGCTGTGCAGAGTCACAAAGAAGACAGTCCCTGCTTGAAAGAGCTTACAATCTAAACAGCCAAGACAAACAGGTTGGATACAGTTAATCTGCTGGCTGGATTGAAGCGCAGAGGGGAGTACAGGACAATCAAGCCAATGTGACATCACTGATGAGGTTGGCTCTTAGACATTAGTGAAATGAGGCATTATGACATCACAATGTCGGCTCTGCTTCCCAAAGACTGAAATTCTTCACACTACTACTATGAATTATTTCTATAGCGCTACCAGACTTACACAGCGCCGTAGAGAGTCACAAGAAAAGAAGACAGTCCCTGCTCGAAAGAGCTTACAATCTAAACAGACAAGACAGACAAACAGGATGTCATGGATACAGGTAAGGGGAATGGTTAATCTGCTGGCTAGGTTGGAGGGCAGTAGGGATTAGGGTTATGGATTGAAGACTATATCAAAAAGGTGGGTTTTCAGTCTGCTTTTAATCAAGCTTGGCAGACAAGCTCAGGTAATTTATTCCAGGCATAGGGGGCAGCGAGATGAAAGGAACAAAGTCTGGAATTGGCAGTAGAGGAGATGGGTACAGCTAAGAGCAGCTTATCTGAGGAACAGAGTTCTTTGGGAGGTACATAAGGAGAGAGCGGAGAGTCCTTTTACCTTTCTGATTTAATAACCTGTTCCATTCCTTTCATTCAATTTCAGAAAGTCAAGGTTGATACCAGACCCAGCATTTGAAAATGGTGCTACTCAGTTAATCATATTAACTGGTAGCTCTGCAAAAAAAAAAAAAAAAGAAAAATCTTGTCTACAGTATACTGGGTGAATGCTGAATTCTGTTGCCATGCAACATATTCCAGAGGGAAAAAACAGGCTTGGGGTAGGTGGATGAGTGTTTCTGCAGAAGGCAGAAAGTAGGACCACATATTGCAGCACTCAGTATCTTAATTGCGGATAGCTTGGGAGCCTGGCTGGATGCACAACATCAGGAACTGTGAAAAGACTTATGGAGTGCTTATTCTCTCCAGCCCCTTGGCATACACTGTTGTGTAATTATTAAGTGATGACTGTGTTCATGGATAAAAGAAACATATAACTTCTGCCAAGGTAGATTGGAACACTTATGTCAGCTGCATGCCACTGCTATAGCTCGATCTTTGTTTTTTAGTTTACAGATGAAAATGTTTATCAATGAATTCAATATTTATAGGGAAGTCTGAAAGCCTATATTAGCAAGCTACTCAGGATGCATTGTGGTTTAATATAATAGGCTGGATTCAGAAAATGGCACCAAAAATGATCTGTGCTGAAATGATATTATTTATTTAGTTATAAAATTTATATACCGGCTTTATCTAAATCAGTGGTCTCAAACTCAACCCCTTTGCAGGGCCACATTTTGGATTTGTAGGTACTTAGAGAGCCTCAGAAAAAAATAGTTAATGTCTTATTAAAGAAATGACAATTTTGCATGAGTTATAGTTTATAAATCTTTCTTTTTGGCTAAGTCTTAATAATAATATTGTTATTTATAGCTAAAGAGACATATGATCAAGAAACTCTCTTATTTTACTTTTGTGATTATGATAAACATACCGAGGGCCTCAAAATAGGACTTGGTGGGCCGCATGTGGCCCCCGGGCCGCGAGTTTGAGACCACTGATCTAGATGGTTTCCAAATCATGAAGTCTCGGAGATAGATATTCCTTGTCATTAAATTCCTGAGCAGATTTCTGAGATCCTTTTTCCTCTCTCGTAATGAAAGCACACACTCGCTATTAGTATTAGAAACCATTATTTATTAAGCCTTTGACAGACTTAAAGATCTCAATATGTACAGTATACTTTAGAGAAAAGGCGGGAGAGGGGAAATATAATAGAGATGTTTAAATACCTACGTAAAAGCGCTTGAGTCAAGTCTCATTTGAAAAGAAGCTCTGGAGTGAGAGGGCATAGGATGAAGTTAAGAGGTGATAGGCTCCGGAGTAATCAAAGTTTAATTACACATTGTGTGAAGTACCTACAAAATTTTTCTGTTCAGTTTCAACTTAGGCAAGAGCGCACACTCCAGCATTCATTGATAGACTATTTTATTTATTTAATTTTCTATACTGTTCTCCCAAAGGAGCTTAAAATGGTTTATATGAATTTATTCAGGTAATCAAGCATTTTTCCCTGTCTATTCCAGTGGGCTCACAATATATCTAATGTCCCTGGGGCAATGGGGGGATTAAATGTCTTGCCCAGGGTCACAAGGAGCAGCATGGGTTGGAACCCACAACCTCAGGGTGCGGAGGCTGTAGCTTTAACCACTGCACCACTCCAGAAATCAAAATGTAGTAAAAGTGAGCCAAGTCTAGAACCATCAAGCCATTGTGACATCACTGATGAGGTTGGCTCTTATTGGTGGAATGAGGCATTATGACATCACTCTCAGCTCTGCTTATCAGAGGCTGAAACTTTTCACACCATTATTTATTCATTCAATTTTCTATGCTGTTCTCCCAGAGGAGCTCAGAACAGTTTACATGAATCTATTCAAGTACTCAAGCATTTTTTACTGTCTGTTCCAGTGGGCTCACAATCTATCTAATGTACCTGGGGAAAATGGGGGGGGGGGAGAGAGTAAGGAGCAGTATGTAAATCTGAATATAAATGAAGGAAAATACTTCAGAGATCCAAACCATAGCCTACAAATAATCATGTTACAATGACTTGCGTTTTCAACCAGATACACCTTTAGTTTGGAGTTTATCAATATTTTTGTTTTGGGGAGTTTTGAACCCACAATCTCAGGGTGCTGAAGCTGTAGCTTTAACCACTGCACCACACTCTCCCCCCCCCTACTCATGCCACAACTTGAATGCTGTTTCACCAACAGAATCTTTAGTCATACCATCCCCACTCGTAACAAGTTAATGTTTATGTTAAGAACTGTTATTAACAAGAAATTTTTGAATAAGACATTTGCCTTTCAACTAGGCAAACTGAACTCTTGGTTAAGCCCGCTTATTTGTCAAACAGATTTTTATAATGTTTTTAGAAAGTTTTTAAAAACACATTTGTTTGATAAGTTTGTTAAATAATTATGTATTCCTTATCATGTCTTTCTTTTTAATTCGATGTACCTTTCACTGATTGTACACTGTTGTTAACCGCCTAAAACTTTGTGGATGGGTGGTATGCAAGAATAAATGTATGCTTATATAATTTATATTATACAATCCGTCAAGCAACATTTTCAGTGACCGCACCCACTTTATGGAACACACTACTGACACCTGCAATTTGGCCTGTCTCCTAGTCCGCCATGATGAATACCTTGGTGTGATTTCCCTCTGCCTTCCCTCTCCTCTTTCCCTTCACTTTTTCCTATCGAAAGTTGTAGTTTGGCTCCCTTCCCTCTCTGTCTCTTTACGTAATTGTGTTCTTCACTATTACACTTTCTTTTTTTCCAAACCATTGTTACTCCCTATTTTATACAACTTATTGTAATTGCATACCACTCAGATAGTTTGTTGGGCAATATATCAAGACTAATAAACTTGAAACCTGAAACTTAACAGCAGTTCTGTCAGTCCTAATAGCTAGTATGTGGTAACATGCCATATACTAGTTATCAGAGCTTACCATGCACCCTCTTTATCCATGATTCACCTGGATCCTGTACTAATCAGCTGGTATGGGATTTTTTTTTTTTAATCATTCTGGCTTTTTAGCCTGTGGTTGCCATTTGCACAAGCCCATGCTATCGGCTACCAGGTGCTAATACCCGCACTAATTGCTCGGCATGGTTTAGTTAAAACGACCCCTACTACCCTTGCAAAAGTAGCATGGACTCCAGATGGTCTATAAATTAAAAGAAAATCAAATTTCAAGTCATTACCTATGCATACATGATTTCATGAAGAATTTAAGTATTGTAGGGATTATTAAAAGAACAAATATTTTATTCCTCTTGTAATTTAATGCAGTCAATTATAGCTGGTTGACTGAGCTGCTGCTGTTTTATTTTATCCACTAACAGGATCACCAATGAAGATTGAAATGATTTTTATTATATTCCATTGACAATTGGATGTCTCGAATTGCTATATCTCTTACTGAGTAGATAATTAGTGATTTTGTGATAGATATGGGACATATTTTCATATGCCATTAAATTACTGGAGCGTAGAATGTAGCATAGCTTAAAATGATGAAATGGGACTCTCTCCACAGTCCTTTGGTAACATCTCCAGGCTCTACTAGCTCAAGAAGCATGAACCAGGTTTAGGAATCAAACCCATAGCTCGTGCATAACAATTTGTCTGCAGCCTCTGAGAGTTGAAGGTCATTAGTTTGTTAACCCAGGAAGAATCCACATTATGCTATTTACCTTATCATTGGTTTCGATTTCTGAGTCTCCATTTTTTTCTTCCCCCTCCCTCTCAATTGATTGAGGCTTAATATAGCAATAGATATAATTTACTCTGGTGATTTATAATTGTTGATATTCAATAAATATATTTTTAAAAAATAATACAACCTCTGGGTCATTAGACTGGCTTTGAATTACATGATGTTTAAATTCATGCATGTAGGCACGAGGGCAAATAAAAAATTAAAGGCAATCGTTGAATTAAATGATAACCAGAACAGAGCTAGAGAAATGCAAAATATGTACTCATATATTGTCTGTTGGACAGTTTGTCCACGCAGAGTGCGGCGCTCGGCCTATAGATGTGTGGCAGCCACGAGGTCAAAAACATGGACGTTCCATTGCAAAACTGCACCGTCGAAGAACAACGTGCAGTAGTGCGCTTTCTATGGGCAGAGGGAGTGAAACCTGTGTGAATTCACCATACTTAGTATGGAAATACTACGATGAATCAATGAAAAGTTTATGAGTTGGTAAAAAGGGAAGAACAGGTGTAACCGACAAAGGTTGTTTTGGTCACCCATGAACTTCGCACACACAAGAGCATATTGACAGGGCAGATGCTTTGATTAGAGAAGACCAACAGATAATGGTGTCTCAGTTGGCTGCAAATTTGGATATCATGCATTTGCCATAATGCATGATGACTTGGGATACAGAAAAGTCTGCACAGGATGTGTTCCCAAACAGCTTACTGATCTCCTCAAGCAACAGCATGTGGAGGTTGTGACCCAGTTCCTGAGACGGTATGAAGAAGATCTGAGTATTCTGGAGAGAATTGTCACTGGCAGCGAGACATGGGTGTGACCACTGCGACCCAGAGAGCAAAAGACAAAGCATGATGAAGTTAAGGAAGCGGTGCTCACCTGGCTTTGGGAGCAGCCCAAAAAACTTCTTCTCTGCAGGAATGCAGAAGCTAGTTGAACGATACAACAAATGTGTCATCTTGCTTGGGAACTGTGTGGAAAAGAGATATGTTCAGTTGCTCACAGTTACAAAACCACACTCCACCAGACCCTCCCAAAAACTGAAACTATCATTCCTCTCTATAAAAGGTATATCCCGCGCAGGAAAACTTGGAACATCTCTCCCCTTTAGAACCAAAGAACTCTGGAACAATCTCTCATCCCCACTCAGAAACTCAAGCTCCTTCCAATCCTTCCGCAAACACTTGAAAACTTGGCTCTTTGCAAAAATCTAATCACCTCCCATTCTCCAGTATTCTGTCCCTCTCTTTCCTCTTAGTCCCTTTATCCTTCATTGTAGTTCCTTTCCTCTTAATTCTGTAAACCGTGCCGAGCTCTGCGCTTGCGGAGATGGCGCGGTATACAAACCTAAGATTTAGTTTAGTTTAGTTTAGTAAATGTATTTTGCCTTTACTTTTTGATTTACCCTTAAAAGATAGCTTTCTGCTTTGTCACTATACCTCATTTTAACATTTCTTTTCTAATAAATAAATAAATAAATAAAAAACAACATTCAAGACTGTAACTATATTTTCTAGTTACATTTTTTCTGGCAATCGCTCACAATGCAAGATGAGAAAATCAAGTGTGTCACGGGCTAAAGATTAAATAGACATACCGGCAGTGTGTCCATAGCGGATCTCTGATTTTTAGAATTTCTCAAACACCTCTTTTCTGGTAATAGTAACAGATATTTTTCTGCCACTTCTAAATCAGCGAAGAAATGAGAATAAATGCTAACAAGAAAAAAAATATCAAAGTCTTTTCTGCATTTAAAAATAATACTTTTCTGTGTTGCCATGGAGAAAGAGACTGCATGGAGCATGGCTCCCGATTGCTCATGCTGAATTTCCGATGAGCTTTAGGGTATTCAAAAGAGAGAACTAGACATGAGGTTTGAGGGAAGGGTAGCTGTTTGTGCCTAAAGAGTTCTCTGGGACCCTCAAAGAGGACTGACAGTATTGGAGATTCACCATACTTTCAAATATTTATTGGAAGTACAAAGACAAATGAACAAGGAGGCACTAACTTTATACCACAATAGACTCAAGGCAATGTAGTAATGCAAACCTAATGCATCCAAATGAAAAAGCAGCACATTTCTAAAATAACAAAGAAGATCCAGCCAGAACAAAGACAGCTTATCTTCTGGGACATAGGACATGCATATTGTGTATCCGTGCTCCTGAAATATGTGTGGATTTGAAAACTAAAGAGCATGTTTGTCAGAACTCTATTGTTGGGTTGGTCATGTCTGGAAAATTTGGTGAGCATAAAACACCAAATGCAAATGTTATTACAGGTTGATACAGACAACCACTTACAAACATACAGACATGGCTGAATATTAGCGGTTACAGGATTAAAATTTGTCAGTTATATTGCTTAATAACTTCCAATTTTAAGCGTTGCTGGGCTGTGCAAAATGCAAGCCTACCTATGCCCGCTATGACTTAGCCGGCTAACGCTTAAAATTGACAGAGTTGGTGAGCTATAGTAAGGTGCTGATCCAAGATGAGATACCCCAATAAACACAGTATGGTGTAAACAGACAATAATCACATAAAACACTATCACCAAATAAAGTACAATGAATGGAATCTTCACCAAAACCAGCAAACACAAACGAATCGTAGCCTGCACAAGTTAATTTAAATGCAAGAAGGAGGAAAAAGCTTCAGCAAATGTGGTACAGGCCAGCTACCACAGCAGCTTAAGGCCTACCTCAACAAAACCTTATGGGCATAAAAAAACCTCCTTTTTGCCAATTCAAAATGATTCTGTGCAAAGGTAGATAATAGTACAGAAACTACTTATCTTTGTCTTGTGCAGAGATCAGCGCACCAGTGATGGTCAGCATTTCACAATTCAGTGCTGCCTCGGGGTGTAGCCGCCGATCAATCCTCTTCAGGGAGCTCGAACAGATGCGTAAACAGAAGCGACTGACCTAAATCAGCCACCAGATCATCACAGCTTCTTAAGTAGAATAATAATAATAATATTAACAGCTTATATACCGCAGGACCATGAAGTTGTATGCGGTTTACAATGATTAAAAATGTTACAGATTGAGTAGTACCAACAGAGTTGAAGTTTAGCGATCAGTTGTGGGGAAAGATTGTGCAGTGCAGCTGCCTACGTACTTTAGGAACAGATATGTTTTTAGGTGTTTCCTGAATTCCCCATAGGTATTCGCAAGCATGAGTAATTGTTTCAGATCTTTACCCCTTAATGCTGCCTGATATGAGAAGAGATGTTGATGATGTCTTTTAAATTTACATCCTCTAACCGGTGGGGAAACGAAATTCACGTTTGAGCTTCTCATATGTTGATTGGTTGAAAAAGAGAAAAGATCAGATATATATTTGGGGGCTAGGCCGAAAAGTACCTTAGAGCAGAAACATCCAAACTTAAACTTCACACGTGCCTCCATCGGCAACCAGCGCAGGAGTCGGTAGGAAGGAGTTACGTTATCGAACTTCTTCAGCCCACGTAACTCCTTCCTACCGACTCCTGCACTGGTTGCCGATGGAGGCACGTGTGAAGTTTAAGTTTGGATGTTTCTGCTCTAAGGTACTTTTCGGCCTAGCCCCCAGATATATATCTGACCTTTTCTCTTTTTCAACCAATCAACATATGAGAAGCTCAAACGTGAATTTTGTTTCTCCACCAGTTAGAGGATGGGAGAAGTCCAATGGGTGGTCGTGTGAACCAAGGAAGGGGTAGAGTTTCAGTCTCAAAATGGCTGCCAGAACCCCCCATTACAGTCTTGGCAGTCATTTTAACTCAGCAGTGGCATAGCCCAGAGGGACCCATTTTGTGAGGTTGGGAGAGGATAGGGACAACAGCTTTGGGTTTGGCTTCAGTTCCAGATATGGAAATTGAGTTATGATAATGGTGTAAGCGTTGAACGCTGATTTGTTCTTGTTTTTAATATGTATTGTGTGTGTGTATATATATATATATTATATATATATATATAAGTTTTAAATATTGTGTATGTTTACGCTGTGAACCAACCGCTCTGTAAAAAGCGGGTTATAAATGAAATAAAACAAACCAAGTGGCAAATTTTAGTGGCAGATTTGGTTTTAATCAAAACCAAAAACACTGGTTTTGGTCAGCCTCTAATCAGAACCCCAAAATATATTTATCACTAGTCATTAGATTCATGCATGGCAACTGGCATAAAACATCAAGAGGCAAGTTGATCAGTTTTGTTTCAGTGCAAAAACTACATCATACTTAATGAAAACTATGACAACATTTTTCAAATGTAAAAAGATGGCAGGTGTAAGGCAGAAATTCATTTTTACAGTGAGGCAAAACCTTGATGAATCTCATTTAATATATAAAACATCCATATTAGCCTAATTTAACAACTAGCTATGCTCAAATGTCAACATATTTCAATGCACATATTTTCCGATGAAAACCCAACGGCCACCTTAAATCCTTTTTAAAATTCCCATCTCATAATGAGAGAGTTAACACAAGACCAGATTGAGGGAGAACAAGATGAATCTATGATATAAAATCTGAGACAGGTGATTGGTGGGTGGATGACAGTTGGACCGGAGAATTGAATTCTCTCAGCTACGTTTTTGGAAGGAAAACTATATTTTCCTGTCTGATATGCTTTATGACAAACTGCCTATGCCTCATGCATTTCACAAGGTGCTCAAAAGAAGTCTGGGCAAGGGATTTCAGCACTCAATCTGGAGGATAGATTGTGGAGAGGCCTTGCATAAGATTTGTATGTGTGTGAGAGGGAGAATGCAGTATAACATTTTTTAAAATGGGAATCAACAAGCAAGATGCAGGCTTCAATCAAAATGCCCCAAACCATTTTCATTTCGAAAATGACACCATGATATGTATAGTATGTCTGAACTAGAAATGGTGGTTGCTATTTTTTTCTTTTGCTTTCTCTTTGGTTTGTATACTGTACGTAAGAAGAAATTAGTGGTACAATGGCCAAAACATGTGAATACCCATTGATCACATGTACTACGGGGACCCATCCAAGACTATAAGAAAAACTCAAATGCAGGTGTGTAAGACACAAACTTCAAGGATAAGGATCATATAAAATTGAAGTACAAAATGATAATTTTGCCGTAGTTAGGGTTACCAGATTTTGTTGAAGGAAAATCCAGACCCATGGCCATGCCCGCCCTGTTCCGCTCCAGATGGCACCCGCGAATGCCCCTTCCTGATGCAGTTTTGACGGAAGCTTTTCAAAACCCAAAGAAAGTGCCAGGTTTTGAAAAGCCGTCTGGACCCCTGAACATGTCCTTGAAAAGGAGGAAATGTCCCGGAAAATCTGGACGTCTTGTAACCCTAGGATAGTAAGCTTAAGTTGCAAATAATAAAGTTCTATATGACTCTTTTTATGGTGAGTAGTCACCTTTGAGAAAAGGTTTTTTTTTGCCAGTGATGTGGGCGGAGGTGGTTGAGCATTACTAACAGCTCACCAGAGACCTGAGATTTTTTTCTTTCATCTTAATAATAATAATAATAATAATAATAGTAATGGTTTATATACCGCAGGTATTAATTGTAGTAAATGTACTCAATCTCAATAGAAGGGCAACAAGTCTCACTCATAAATGACAATCAAACCTAAGAAGACTTGAAATGTATCTTACGGCTTGCAACTCTAAATATATTATAACTTAATACTCTCTTATTTAAGTTATAGAGCTCTCAGACACCCGCGCTGTCTAATCAATAATGATTGTTCCAACAGTCTTTGCGGGTTGATAGTATCTTTCATCGAGCTCAATTGTATATGTGCAAAATTTTGAAAAAGTGCAACAGTGTGTAAACTTTTCTTTTAAAGTGACTGTGCCCTACGGGACCCGTTTCACCGGCCTTCTGGCTTCATCAGGGGTCTGATATTAGAGCTGCTCAATTATATGCCTAATATCAGACCCCTGATGAAGCCGGAAGGCCGGTGAAACGGGTCCCGTAGGGCACAGGCACTTTAAAAGATAAGTTTACAGGCACAGTCACTTTAAAAGAAAAGTTTACACACTGTTGCACTTTTTCAAAATTTTGCACATATACAATTGAGCTCGATGAAAGATACTATCAACCCGCAAAGACTGTTGGAACAATCATTATTGATTAGACAGCGCGGGTATCTGAGAGCTCTATAACTTAAATAAGAGAGTATTAAGTTATAATATATTTAGAGTTGCAAGCCGTAAGATACATTTCAAGTCTTCTTAGGTTTGATTGTTATATACCGCAGGGCCGTGAAGTTCTATGCGGTTTACAATGATTAGAAAGATGCTATAAATTGAGTGAAACTTACATAGTTGGAGATTAGTGGCTAACAGACATGATTAGTGGCTAACAGTTTAAGGGATCAGTTTTTATGGGAGAGATTGTACAGATTCGTTACCTAGGTACTTCAAGAACAGATATGTTTTTAGGTGTTTCCTAACTTCACCATAGTTATTGGCATGTATAATTAGTTTTTCCAGGTCTTTGCCCATAAGGCTGCTTGATAAGAGAGAAAATGTTGATGGTGTCTTTTAAATTTACATCCTCTAGCCGATGGGGAGACGAACTTCAAGTGTGTACTTCTCTTACGTTTGTTGGTTGAGAAGGAGAAGAGGTCAGTTATATATTAAGGGGCTAGACCGGATAGTACCTTAAAGCAGAAACATCCCAACTTGAACTTCGCACGTGCCTCCATTGGCAACCAGTGTAGGAGTCAGTAGGAAGGGGTTATGTGATCGGACTTCTTCAACCCAAAGACCAACCTGACGGCCGCATTCTGCACCAGTTGCAGTCTCTGCATGTTCTTCTGGGAGATTGCCAGATGGGCGATGTTACAATAATCTTAGAGAGACTCTCAGCTGAATAGTGGGGAATTTTGTTAGTTTAAACCAGGGGTGTCCAACCTGTGGTCCGAAGGCCGCATGTGGTCCCGTGAAGTATTTTGTGTGGCCCCGGTCAAGGGCGATGCAGTGTTTTCTTCTGCTGCCCCCGGGTGTTTACCATCTTGCCGGCTCCCTCCTGTGTCTTGCTGCAGCGTTTGAAAGTTTGTGCGGCCCCAGAAACATTTTTTTCAGCCAATGCGGCCCAGTGAAGCCAAAAGGTTGGACACCCCTGGTTTAAACACTGGAAAGCTGCATTTTAAAATGACGTCACTATGAATGCGTGGCTGCCACAAGCCAGTTATTCCTGTGGTAACTTTTCTGACACCTCCTGCTTAAAACCTCAAAAGTTAGAAGGATATGAGGTTCCGCTTTCACGGTCTGTATTCATATTGAAAATCAAGATCAAGTGAGTTTTTGCCCTTTTGCTCCATGGGAGGTTTCTGTCCTCCTTGAGCTTATAGGCCTGTCTGACTTCAGGTCATTTGCAGCAACCCTGTTACTTTTCAGTGGATAAAGTAATAAACCCAAGAGAAAATGGACTCATAAAAGATCAGGTGTAACACTGTAATTTCTTAGCAGACATTCAGATACAGGCAGACGTCAGGATGCTGCAGCAAGAGTGATTGGTGGGTTTCCTCGCAATGTGCATGTTTCTCCTTTACTTGCTGAGCTTCATCGGCTCCCGGTAGGATGGAGAATTCAATTCAAAATCTTGACATTGGTATATAAGTCACCACATCGTTCACTATCAGAAGTAGTTGCATCATTATTGGAGACATATATATCATCTCGTTCTTTGCGATCTCAGTCTAAACCAGGGTTGCCCAAGTCCGGTCCTCGAGATCTACTGGCAGGCCAGGTTTTCTGGATACCCGCAATGAATATGCATGAGCGAGATTTGCCTGCACTGCCTTCTTGGTATGCAAATCTCTCTCTTGCATGTTCATTGTGGATATCCAGAAAACCTGGCCTGCCAGTAGATCTCGAGGACTGGACTCGGGCAGCCCTGGTCTAAACAATTATTGGCTGTTCCTTCTGTTCGATCCATAAACTACCAGTCGTTCTCGTCTTTTTGGCGTGGTGCGTCCTCAGTTATGGAATTCGCTCCCTGACTCAATCAGATTTCTAACTTTTTGTCTTTCCATAAGAGTTTAAAAGCTTATTTTTTTCAGAAAGGTTTTTCAAGATCTACAAATGTTTAATGTTTTAGTTTATATATTAATGTTTCTTTTAAAAGGAAATGTATGATAAGGGTTTTAGGATATAAGAAATATGCTGTGCATCAGTGGTATGCTATGATGTGCTTGTACAGTTTTATTTATGAATATGATTTTGTATATATGGGATTTAAATTTTAAAATAAATAAATAATGATACAAATACCAATGTGCTAGAATTTTGAAGTCGCTGTGAAAGCTTAAAGTATCCACCGCCATCTTTAGCACCGGCCTTCAATCCATCTGGAGCGCTTCCTTGAGTTTGGCTTGCGGCTTTGGGTAGCGCTTGCGATAGGCCTTCAACAATGCTCCTCAGAAAAAAAGTCTACATTTCCGTGACATTATTAATAGTGAGCTGGTATCACTTTGTTGTTGTTGTTTTAATAATGGTGCTTTTATGCTGCAAATATTTTTGAATGTGTGAAAATCGCTGGGTGATCACGTTAAAAAAAATCTACCATTGCCATGTTTAAAAATAATCTCATTTCACTCAGCACATAAACTTAGATAGTAACAACAAATAAAGACGTAAACTTTCCTGGTGAAATTCCAAACTTTTGCAGAGAAAACAGTAAAAAAACCTGTAGGAGTTAATATTTTTGCTTCATTCTGTAGATATTTATACTACTAGTCTTTAAGCCCGTTACATTACAGGTGCTAGAATAGATGTGTCTGTCTGTCTTTCTTTCGGTCTCCTTAGCCGCTGTCTGTCTATCTGTCTTTCTTTCTCACTCCGTGGCCGCTGTCTGTCTCTCTGGCCCCCTGTCTGTTGTCATTCTTTCTGTCTGTCTTTCTGTTTGTCTCTCTCCCTGGCCCCCCTGCCCATCTCTCTCTGGCCTCCCGAGCAAACCAAGATTGCTGCCTGCCCCCCAGCAGACCCCTCCCCCCCAAAGCAGCCCTTTTTCCCTCTCCCCCTCCACTTTTTTCTGTCTGTCTCTCTCTCTCTCTGGCCCCCTGAGCAAACCAAGATTGCTGCCAGATGCCTCGCAGCACCTCGAAGGACACCCTCCTGGCGTTGCTCTCACCACTGCATGTGTCGCAGTCCGCCGCACGCACTGCAAATGGAACACGGCACGGAAGCACAAATCATGGCGGCAGGGATCACGCTGTTTCAACTGTGCATGCGCGGGTTAGGGTTTTATTATAGAGGATTCATATTAATAAATTTACCCTGGTTGTATTTATCTTTCTTTTTAAAAATCTTTTTATCTTTATTTATATCCCGCCTTTCCCAAGGTGGGTTACATCATAGCACATACATGATCAACACCAATTATGCACATAAAAGATATTTCCTCATATGCAACCTCGTTATCCTTATTTGAACCAGAATCTCAGCGACACCACTTAAAGCTCAGGATCATCATCACTTTAAGCTTTATGCGTTTGCTCTTCATCGGCTCTTACCTTATTAACCTTTTTAATTTATTAATTTAAACTTGAAGAAGAAGTATTTTTAATTAAATCTTACTGAGCTTGTGGTTTTATGCATGGGGAACTAGTGCTGCCGACATGTTTCGCCTGCCCCTTAAAAAAACCAGCTTCCTAATAATGACTGGGGTTGCCATTCAGCAAATTACATATAATTGGAAGGATTGGAAGAGATTAAATTATAACTTTTGGTGGAATTCTTTATGCCATATCTATAAAATGGAAAGATTTATTGCTTTACAAAGGGGATACTTTAAGAAGTTTCAGGATGTGTGGAAACCATTAACAAAATATTGTCAGGATTAAGTAAAATTATTTCCCTTTTAATTATCAGTTCAGGATATAGGGAGGGGGGTATTTTTATTATTACATATATTATATAATAATGGAAGATATGGATGGGAGGGATGGGAAAGGGGAAGGGATAAAAATGTATATAATGTACCAATGATTGTTTATAAGTGATATAGTTATTGTTACTGTGAATGAATATATTTTACACTTAATGTAATTTTGAAAATGAATAAAGAATATAAAAAAAAACACCCCAAAAAAACAGCTTCCCTAAACGGGACAGCACATGAATGGTGGTCATTTGAATCAGTGATTTTTTTTGTGATTCATAATAAGGTTTTTAATGAACAAATCAATTCAGGCTCATAAATATGTATAATTTAAATTTGATCTTTAGAATAAAAGAAGGGTGGTTGTTAAAGAACCTTTTTATTATTTCTCAGGGGCAGCCTTGACAAAGCAACGGGCGAAACCTGTTGGCAGCACTAGTTCTCCATGCATAAAACCACAAGCTAAGTCAAATTGAATTAAAAATACTTCTACTTCAAGTTTAAAAGAGTAAATTAAAAAGATTAATAAGGTAAGAGCCGATGAAGAGCAAATGTATAAAGCTGATCCTGAGCTTTAAGTGGTGTCGCTGAGGCTCTGGTTTAATAAGGATAACGAGGTTGCATATGAGAAAATATCTTTTAATTTTATAATTGGTGTGAAGAGTTAAAGTTATCTGAAAGGTAATATTGAGCTTGAATTATACATACATAATCAAAGCACATAAACAACAATAATCACAAAAATTTCCACACACACACACACACAAGAATGAAAGCAAACAGCATAAAATCTCAAAGAACAGGCAACATTTAGATATCTGCCTTGAGTGTTTCCATTGGGCAAAAGTAGTCTCCCTTCTTCTGTGCTTGCCTGTATACTGAAAGTAATGTACATGTGAAGGCCAGTTCTATAACCTAGACACCAATATCTACTTTCCAAATATACTAGGACTAGGGGACATGCAATGAAGCTACTAAGTAGTAGACTTAAAACAAACTGGAGCAAATATTTCTTCACACAACGTGTAATTAAACTCTGGAATTTGTTGCCAGAGAATGTGTTGAATTCAGTTAGCTTAGCAGGGTTTAAAAAAGGTTTGGATAATTTCCTAAAAGAGAAGTCCATAGGCCATTATTAAGATGGCTTGGAAAATCCACTGCTTATTCCTAGTAACCTAGCAAGACTGACGTGAGTTTAGTTTATTTTTGAGTCAGCCTTTTCCCCCCCCCCTTTTTTTTGGAGGAAAAAGGTTACCTTGGTTTATATTCAGATGGGTTTATATTAGAGTATATATGGCACTTATGGTTAGGTTATCAAAAACTGACCCTTTGGGTTTTGAAAAGCAGATCGCATTGGGAGGGGCATTCACGCATGGGTACTTTACAAGTGAATAGGAGTTAAGAGTTAAAAGCAGCCTTTTAACATAGATTTGAGCACAGCCACTGACAGAACTTGATGTACTGACTGGAAATATCCACTTAATCTACAAAACAGGTATTTGCGAGGGGGAGCCATACATGGGCAGGATACAGGAGAGAATCTCATTTATTTGTATAACTTACAAAATATGTACACTTCTGCTGCATTAAGGCACCTGAACTTAACAACAGCTCTGTGGCTGGTCTAACTGCAGGTACTTAAATGCCAATACTGGGATACACCATTATTTTATGAAGAAATATGGGAACTACTACTACTATTTATCACTTATGTAGTGCGGAAAGGTGTATGCAGCCCTGTACATTTTAACATTTAACAGATGGTCCCTTCTCTGAAGAGCTTACAATTTAACTTGGACAAACATGACATATAGGGTTGGGGGATGCAGAACCCAAGGTGAGAGGAGTTAGGAGTCAAAAAGAGTCTCAAAGAGGTGGGCTTTTAACTGAGTTTTGAACACTGCCAGAGATGGAGCCTGCCTTAGGGATTCAGGCAACTTGTTCCAAGCATACGGCGCAGCAAGGTAGAAGGGATGGAGTCTAGAGTTGGCAGTTGAAGAGAAGGGCACAGATAGGAAGGGCTTGCCAGCTGAGCAGAGGTGGCGGGGTAGAACATAGGGGGAGATAAGTGAAGAGAGATAGGGCAGATGAGTGAGTGCATTTGTAGGTCAAGAGGAGCTTGAATTGTATTTGGAAATGGATGGGAAGCCAATGAAGTGACTTTAGGAGTAGGGTAACGTGAGTAAAGCGTCTCTCCCGGAATATGCAGCTGAATTCTGGATGGTTTGGAGGGGAGCGAAATGGCTGAGCAGAAGGCCTGAGAGTAGCGAGTTGCAGTAGTCTTAAGCGCAAGGTGATGAGGGCATGGATAATGGTTTTTGTAGAATACTCAGAGAGGAAGGGTCGTATTTTGCTAATATTATAGAGGAAGAAGTGGCAGGTTTTAGCGATATGTTTTATCTGGGCGGTGAAGGAGAGAGAGGATTCGAAGATGATCCTGAGATTATGAGCATGGGCTCGTACCCACTGTTCCCTCCAAGTTGAAAAGGAGTCCTCCAAGCTCAAGGGACAGGCAAGCTCCCAGGAGTTATGCAGAGCTTGTTTGCCCCTCACTAAAAATGTGATAGTGAAACAGCACACTCCACTGGTAGGACTGTAGGAGGAGGACTCTTGCTCTGCTTAGGGCAGGGATCTCAAAATCCCTCCTTGAGGGCCGCAATCCAGTCGGGTTTTCAGGATTTCCCCAATGAATATGCATTGAAAGCAGTGCATGCACATAGATCTCAAGCATATTCATTGGGGAAATCCTGAAAATCCGACTGGATTGCGGCCCTCAAGGAGGGACTTTGAGACCCCTGGCTTAGGGGGAACAGTTCACATTCTATGTACCATGAAGCTTCGGGGCATTTAATGGAGATACAATGTTATAGACTTGCCCCCATTATGCTTTTTCTATGTAACACGAGTATTTCAAAATAAAAGTAGATTATCAAAAGCCTAGTCACTTTTGCAGCACTTTAAATTTCAGGTTCAAGCAAGCTTATCTTTCATATTTAATAAGTCTTTATTATGCATTAATTAAACATTGTCTGCCTCTTTTCGAAGGGCACCTATTAAGGTTCATCAGCTATTCATGGGAATCAGTAAGTCTGCTCTACAATTATCTCCGAATTGTTGAAGTCCGGATCCACATAATTACAGCTGGGTTAATGTATTAAACTTTTAGGAATATTTGCATCTTTTCCAAATTTCTCAGCTGTATTGTTATCACATGAACTCAGAATAAATGATGGCAATTAATTGCTGAGGTTTTACTAATTGTTCTCATTTTTCTTAGGATTCCATTTAAGATTCAATTCCTACACACATAAATGGGTCAATATTTTGTTTGAATGGTGATTTTTATTTTTTTTTAATGCTGGCTTTACCAACTGCTTGGGTTCCAACTGCCGAAGTTTCCGTCAAAACTCACTCCAGCCCATCTACACCCTCCCAGCCATTGAAACCCTCTGTAGCCCGTCCTTCCCCAAACAGCCATGTACAGACACAGACCGTGCAAGTCTGCCCAGTACTGGCCTTAGTTCAATATTTACTATTATTTTATGATTCTAGATCCTCTGTGTTCATCCCATGCTTCTTTGAACTCCATCACCATTTTCCTCTCCCCCACCTCTCTCGGGAGCGCATTCTAGGCATCCACTACCCTCTCTGTAAAGTAGAATTTCCTAACACTGTGCTTGAATCTACTACCCCTCAACCTCAAATTATGTCCTCTGGTTTTACCATTTTCCTTTCTCTGGAAAAGATTTTGGTCTATATTAATACCCTTCAAGCATTTGAACGTCTGAATCATATCTCCCCTGTCCCTCCTTTCCTTTAGGGTATACATATTCAGGGCTTTCAGTCTTTCCTCATACGTCTTCTGGCACAAACCTCCTATCATTTTTGTCACCCTCTTCTGGACCACATCAAGTCTTCTTACGTCCTTCGCCAGATGCGGTCTCCAAAACTGAACACAATACTCCCAAGTGGGGCCTCACCAACGACCTGTACAGGGGCATCAACACCTTCCTTCTACTGGCTATGCCCAGCATCCTTCTGGCAGCAGCCACTGCCTTGTCGCACTGTTTTTTTGCCTTTAGATCTTCGGACACTATCACCCCAGGGTCCCTCTCCGTGCATATCAGCTTCTCACCTCCCAGCATATACGGTTCCTTCCGATTATTAATCACCAAATGCAATACTCCGCATTTCTTTGTATTGAATTTTAGTTGCCAGACATTAGACCATTCCTCTAAATTTTTTCAGATCCTTTTTCATATTTTCCACTCTGTAACAAATCTTGGTATCATTCACAAAAAGGCAAACTTTTCCTTCTAACCCTTCAGCAATGTCACTCACAAACATATTGAACAGGATTGGCCCCAGCACCAAACCCTGAGGGACTCCACTACTCGCCTTTCCTTCCTCCGAGCGACTTCCATTAACCACCACCCTCTGGTATCTGTCTGACAGCCAGTTTCTAACCCAATTCACCACTTTGGGTCCTAACTTCAGCCCTTCAAGTTTGTTCAAGAGCCTCCTATGAGGAACCGTATCAAAGGCTTTGCTGAAATCTAAGTAAATTACATCTAGCATATGTCCTCGATCCAGCTCTCTGGTCACCCAATCAAAAAATTCAATCCAATTCGTTTGGCATGATGTACCTTTTGTAAAGCCATGTTGCCTCAGATCCTGTAACCTATTAGATTCAAGGAAGTATACTGTCCTTTCTTTCAGTAACACTTCCATTATTTTTCCAACAACCAAAGTGAGGCTTACCAGCCTGTAGTTTCCCACTTCATCTCTGTGACCACTTTTGTGAATAGGGACCACATCCGCTCTTTTCCAATCCCCAGGAACCACTCACATCTCCAGAGATTTGTTGAACAAGTCTTTAATAGGACCCGCCAGAACCTCTCTGTGCTCCCTCAGTATACTGACCCTCAGTATCCTGTCTGGTCACATCATTTTGTCCATCTTCAGTTTTTCAAGTTGCTCATAAACACTCTCCTCCGTGAACAGCGCAGAATCTACTCCATTTTCTCGCGTTACTTTGCTAATCTCGGTCCTTCTCCAGGATTTTCTTCCGTGAACACAGAACAGAAGTATTTGTTTAGCACGTTTGCTTTTTCCTCATCACTCTCCACATATCGGTTCTCAGCATCTTTTAGTTTAGCAATTCCATTTTTCATCTTCCTCCTTTCACTAATATATCTGAAAAAAATTTTGTCTCTCCTTTTTACATTTTTAGCCATTTGTTGTTCTGCCTGCACTTTCGCCAGACGTATCTCTCTCTTGGCTTCTTTGAGTTTCATCCAGAAGTCCTCTATGCACTCCTCTTCTTGGGTTTTTTATATTTCACGAACGCCAACTCTTTTGCCTTTATTTTCTCCGCCACTAGTTTGGAGAACCATATCGGTTTCCTTTTTCTCTTGTTTATATTTATTTTCTTCATATAAAGGTCCGTAGTCATTTTTATCGCTCCTTTCAGCTTAGACCACTGTTTTTCCACTTCTCTTATGTCCTCCCATCCTAACAGCTCTTTCCTCATGTACTCTCCCATTTTATTAAAGTTCATATGTTTAAAATCCAGGACTTTAAGTATTGTGCGGCCGCTCTCCACTTTAGCTGTTATATCAAACCAACCGTTTGATTGCAACTTCCCAGGTGAGCACCCACTCGAAGATTAGAGAAACTCTCTCCATTTGTGAGGACCAGATCCAATATCGCTTTTGCCCACGTGAGTTCCATCACCATTTGTCTGAGCCTCTTGAAAGGTATCCACAATCTCCCTACTTCTTTCCGATTCCGCAAATGGAACATTCCAATCCACATCCGGCAGGTTGAAATCTCCCAACAGCAGCACCTCTTCTTTCCTTCCAAACTTTTGGATATCCACAATCAGATCCTTATCAATTTGCTGCGATTGTCGGAGGTCTGTAGACTACACCAACATAGATAGAAGTTCCATCTTCTCTTTTCAGAGCAATCCATATCGCTTCTTCCTCTCTCCAGATTCCTTGAATTTCAGTCCTCTACCTTTTTGACCATCTCTGCCCTTCCTTAAAAGATTATATCCCTGTATGCCTACATCCCATCCATGGGATTCACTGAACCATGTCTCTGTGTTAGTGACAATATCCAGATCTGCCTCTAACATCAGTGCTTGGAGATCATGATCTTTGTTGCTTAGACTGCAAGCATTTGTGGTCATTGCTTTCCATCTATTTTTCAGCAGTAATCTCTTTTTTCATATAGATTTTTGTTTTGTTTCACTTATCGTTGCAATGCTAAGAAGTGAGTTGCTGATATTGTTTATGTTGTAATCTTTACTACCATCACATCTTGTCTTTTGCCGGGGGTGGTCTCTATAATTGTCCTTAATTACTTCACTCTTGGACCTAGACTTCCAGTAAATGGTCCCCTTACGAACCCACTCTGTGGGCCACATCTTAAATTTAATCTTTATTCAAAAAGATACACCATTCACCAGAAGAAATCCTGGATGCACCACCAAACCAGTAACCTGGTCTGATTACCATTTGATCACATTCAACAACACCTCTACACAATGACTCAACTGTCAACTAAGGCTCATGAAAAATATATATATATTGCATAGATAACTTCATTTCCAAAAGGTTAAAAACAGAAAAAAGAAATACACTCAGCATGGCTTATAGTTCATTGCAAATGGAGGTCTCCAGCTGCACAATGATGACCTCATTGTGAGATCATCAAGGTGCTCCTGGAAGGTAGAATGCCACAATTAAAATAGGGATATGTGCGGGGGTAGCTAACCATACTTGGGATTTGAAGCCGTGACCTTTGGAAGATAATAGAGCTTTTACCCATTGAGCTACAACAGATTCTACTCAGGTGGCTCTTCCTGCCCTGTGATATGATATCTTAGGGAATCTCCTAAGATATGATCTCCTCAGGTATCATATCACAACTACCTGAAAGAAAGCATTTCTAGCTCAGTGGTTTAGAGCACTGCTTTCATTGTCCAAAAGTCATGGATTTGAATCCCAAGTATGGTCAGCTCTCCCAGCACATATTCCTATTTTAATTGTTGCATTCTATCTTCCAGGTGCACCTTGATCTCATAGTGAGGTTGCCATTGTGCAACTGGAGACCTCCATTTGCTCTGAACTACAAACCTTGCTGAGGTCTGTATCTCTTAACTTCATTTCCAAAAGTTTAAGAACATAAATAATCTATGCAATATACTGTATATATTTTTTCATGAGCCTTGCTTGCTTAATGCAGCTCTTTTAAGACTTTGCACATTGCAGCATTCGTTACTCAGAAAAAGAGAAGCTTTTTAAGTAAGCAGTATAAAGATATATTTTTCATGAGCTGTGCTTGTTAATGGATCTTTTCCCATAATTAGCAAATACCATTGCTGTTTGCCCACAAAAATAGAAGATTTTGCATGCAATATATCTGTATTCACGTGCCCTGTTTATGTGGTGCATTATTAAATATATTTTGAACTTAATAAAGCAAAAATAAAAACCTATTTAGTGAAACACATTGGAGACATCCAAAGCCCGCCTAAGTCTCGTACACCTAACTCTCGTCTATCCATCACCCAAACCACTCTCAAAAGTAGACCTGCTTTACAATGCTTATAAGACTTAGTTTTACAATTGTTATGCAGTTTGCTAGCTCACTCTGTGGCACATTGGTTAGACCTACAGCTTTCTACCCTGATGTTGCTGGTTCAAATCCCACTCACTTCCTGTGCCAAAACAGGGGGAAAAAAAGATTAAAAGATTTTTAAAAATCAATTAAAAAATATAAACTATACTGGTGCCAGCATTTCACTGCATACAATTTTAATGACAACATAAAATCACCATGCTAATAACATCATAATAATGAAACATGATGTTATAGACCAGGGATCTCAATGTCCCTCCTTGAAGGCTGTAATCCAGTCGGGTTTTCAGGATTTCCCCAATGAATATGCATGAGATCTATGTGAATGCACTGCTTTCAATGCATATTCATTGGGGAAATCCTGAAAACCCGACTGGATTGAGGGACTTTGAGATCCCTGTTATAGACGTTCTTCTGGATGTCTAACTTCCACCTAAATGTGATTCTCTAAAGGACGTCTACAAATGTGAATGTCTAACTCATGCTGAGCACGATTCTGTAAAGGATGTCTAACTTACGTAGAAGCTCACCCACGTGGACATCCAAACCATGCCTAACTTTACACACACTATACAGAATCAGGGCTGAAGAGTTTGGGCTGGACATATCCCTAGTGAGCACATACCTTTCCCCAGTTCTGGCCCTACTTCTTTCCTTTTTCTACCCCAGTTTCTTTTCTCCTTTCTTCTTCCTTTCCAAACTTTCTCTCTCAGTACTGTTCCCCAGTCCAGATGCCTTTGCTCTCTCTCACCTTCATCGCAGGTGCCAATCCCCCATTCACTTCTGTTTTCCTATCCTTTTCCCTCCTCCATGCACATACAGGTATATATATTTCCCTAGCATTTTGCATGCATTCTATTCCACCCCCTCCCCATACAGCCAGTTATACAGTAGGATACAAGCATAAAATGGCATTAGCACACTAGAATTTAGGCATGGCCACTTCTTTCAACTCAATGGAAGGTGTAAGTGGACACTTGAACTATGACATACATGCAACCTATACTCTATAAGCTGTGCTCGCCATGGGGTAAAATACCAATGCTCTATCCATGTTAATGCATCCCATTCAATTGTGCACTAAGGCATACAAGCACATTTTTAAAAAATAGCACTTAATACTCTTGCACATAACTGCCAATGGTTGATGCCAATAATGTGAATAAGTGTTATTATTCAATAAATATGAGCATGTGATGGACCCTTCATAGCTTAACTGTCAAGCATTAACCTATAGAGTGTGCTCTTATCAGTGAACAACTGCCCATCCCTACTGCATATAGATATGGCTATCCTTGTAACTAAGCTATGGATATGAGTGTGGCGCAGTGGTTAAAGCTACAGTCTCAGCACCCTGAGGTTGTGGGTTCAAACCCACGCTGCTCCTTGTGACCCTGGGCAAGTCACTTAATCCCCCCATTGTCCCAGGTACATTAGATAGATTAAGCTTTTTAAGTAATTAAGGCCCCCTTTATGAAGCCGTGTTAGGCTTTCATTCACCATCTGTGAGGTATTAGCTCTGATGCTCTTAGGAAATCTATGAGCATCAGAGATTTTATTGCCATAGCCGGTGTTCTGCCTCCATTTCATGAGGTCAGTTTTTCATTTTCTTGAATAAAACAAGTATATGTGTTTGTTCTAAGATGTATAATCAATGTGTGTTCAAATCCCCAGAATGCTATGCATCCCCCAGAAAGCCAGGCTATAACCAGCTTTAACCCATACTTTATCTACTGGGAGAGAACAGTATTCATTTTGTGAGACCACATGACTGCATGAAAACTTGGGTCTAACATTGTCCTCTCACCAGGTTTTCACCCTTTATTTCTTCTAGCCTAATACAGCTTAGGTTCAGTATCTAATTCTGGAGCACAGTGTTATTCTCCACAAGGTGTTTGGACATACTCCCAGCTTCCCCTAGGATAGGATGTGCTGGTAGAGTGAGAAGATTCTGTAATAAAGTTGGACTGCCTTGAAATCATCAAATTGTGAGTGTTTATTCTTTACTTCAAGTTATTAAATAATGTTGTTCAAAAAACTACAGAGTCTGGCTGATAACACTAAGGTTATAGATGTAAGGGTTAACCGAATGAGAACCTCAGACAAGTGCCAACCTGCCTCAGTGAGTTCAGCAGTGCATGGTCATTTGAGGAATCCCTGCTTCACAGTAAAAACTTGAGGAAATTTCATTGAAAGTCTGTGGTAAAAGCTTCTCTGCCAGTGATAAAAAAAAAGCCTAATGTGACTTCATAAAAGGAGGGAGGGGGGTCAAGTTAGATGCCTAGATCGGCCTAAATGCTTTCTATAAAGGGTGTATGCTCCTAACTTTAGGCTTATGCCTGCTGAAACCTGTTGTAAATGTTGGCACTCAAGTTAGGTGCACTGAGGCAGTGTTCTATAACGATGAATGCAACTTGTCAGAAAGCCCTGACATACCTATTGCCATGCCCTTTTGAGTTACACACTAGTAGAGGTAGATGCCATGCCTTAAAGAATAACACACAGATTCATGCTCAAATTTTAATGAGTGCCAATTAACATCAATAATTGGTTGTTAGCACGCAGTTATTGATAGTTAAGGGCTTGTTCAATTTAATTGCACGTTCATCTCGGGGGCATGTACAAATTTGAGTGGGCAAATCTAGGCACTAAATATAAAACTCGGGGGTAATTGTACACATCTGAAAAACTAGATTACTAAGCAAACACAACATAGAAACACATAGATGTGTTTACAGCTCTCGTAAGAACTCCTCTCTTAAATCCTGACTAATCATATAAGACACTAGGGTATCTCTTTCACCTCCTTTTCCTATCTCGCTGTCATGTTTCTTTCACAACACACTTTATTCACTTCTCTGTGATCTTTCCACTGTCTTCTTGTTTTGGACCAGTCAGTGTAGCGGAGTGATGCAGTCACATTAATGAGTTGCCACACTAGCACCGAGGGATGCTTTTTCCAGTATACTTTAATTATAACTGTCTGAGGTAATTAGCACAACAGCCTAGAAAGGTACAAAAAGGGCATAGTAATTGGTATAGCTGCCTCAGTGATGTGCCATTCTCCATCAGCTGGAAGTCAGAAACTCAAGGCGGCTCTTGTTGATTTGGCGACATGCGGTTGATTTGTATTTGACAAACCGGGATGTGTGCAGAGCTCCAGAATGGACAGCTTCTGAGCAATGAGCTAGCTTTGCACCTTCTTCTGCAAGATATCCTTAATCATTATACTGTCTCCACACCCAGGCTTCAGGATAGCTCTCCAAAGTGAATGAAGTATCTAATAGATGCATTTCCCACTGTGCTACAGTACATTGTACTGCGTTACCACTCCTTAAAAACTACAATTAATTTTAATAACTAGTCTCATAAGTGCCCTTAGAATATTTACAGGAAATGTCTGCGGGGAGGAATATTTCAGAGTATTAGATTGATCTGCTAACTACATTCAGGGGTGTATAATATTTGAGACCATCATTAAGCAGCCCATCTTCAAAAGCATTTCCAGGCATAGAAATGGAACTTTTGAAAATTACTCGGCATATATGTATGTAAAGTGAGTATATTTACCAGTCTGAGGTAGTTCCTGGGGGGTGAGATTGAGCCAAGGAGTACACATATATGCAGTGACTGTTCTACAAACGAATCATGTCCTCAAACTAGAGGAATGAAGAAATGAAAACTCAAGTTACCAGTGCTTTCCCTGGATTCTTTCACTCAAATTTATTCTTTCTTCCATTGTATCACGTGGCTACTGTGCACTGTGAGATACTACCTGTTTAATTAGGGTCAATGTGCTACAAACGATGAAGGTCATTTGCATCTGTCCACTTCTTCCATCTGTGAAGGAGGCCTGTATATTGCACCAGTTCTTCTAGATGGACTTGGGGATTATGAGTGGTAGAAACGTTTTCCTTGTTTATGTGGTGCTCTGGACATTTGTGGTTGGTTATTTGAAGCGTGTTGCTAGATTACATGTCCTTCATAGAGGTATTCAGGGTACAAGGTTGCTATGGAGGTCTGTATGTGAACAAAAACATGGACACTCTTAACCATGCTTAGTTTTGATAGAAGGGAGGCCTTTGCCTTTTGAACATCTCCCAATGATGTACCTTGTGACCCTGAGCAAGTCACTTCCACCTTCCATTGCCTCAGGTCCAACTAGATTGTAAGCCTCTTTGCACAGGAAAAAAACCTCATGTATATGAAGATGTATTGAGCCTAGAGCTCAGATTTGGAAAAGGCAAGTTGTAAATCTAAAACATGTGAAACAGGGTTTGTGAGGTTACCTCCATATGCTTTTGATAAAGATGCATTAAAAAGAACAGGTGACCTAAGTTTGCGATCCCCAACGTCATCATTTTCCGATATTTTCCAGGCATCCTACATGCTGATGTAACCAATAATGTGTTTTTCTGAGGCATCTTTGAATTAGAAGTATGAGTACCTACACTTACAGGGGCTTTTTCTTTTAACTGTCGATCTGATGAAGCATTAGTTTTTATAGCTCAATAGTTCAGTTTTAAACAATAGACCTGTCTGCTATTACCGTGGCTTAGACTTAGTAATATTGTCATATACACCTTCCTTTAGAATCAGACACTGGATTATACTATTCATTGTATTTTAATTAAAAACAGAAGCATTTAATTTGCTGTATTGAAACTTTGCTAAAACGTTCTTTCAGCTTCTTTTGTTGAGCAGTTGGACATGGTCTCATTTTATGATAGCTAAACCTTCCACTTATCATGATTATTCATGGTTAAGATGTCAAGGAGGCACTTTTGTAATGGCTACTATGATGATTCCAGGCTGTCCTGGTCTTGGATCCTCAATGTCCTAGGTCAAGCACTCTCTACAGGCCAGTGACACAACCCTGCTAAGGCCTCATTGGGACGTCACCCTAATTTCTTGGGCCTCCATCCTCCTTTCCTCATATGGGACTGACATCTATTTTTTTTTTCATTCAGTTTTCTATACCGTTCTCCCAGAAGATGGAGCCTAAACAAGTTGATGCCAAAATAAATACCGAATGCTATGCCATAAACAGTGCTTGGAGTTAGGTATGGTCTACAGAATAACATTTACGCCTGGAAATTGTACCCAATGTCCTCTCTCAGTCCTGTTCCCCAATCCAGATGCCTTTGCTCTCTCTCACCTCCATCGCAGGTGCCAATCCCCCAACGGACCAATGAGAAAGATACTCAAAAAATGAAAGCAAAAACATTCCCACAAAAATAAGATCACACCCAAATTAGGCTCAGATTCACCTTAGTCTGTAACTACGTGTGTAAATTCTAGGAATGCCCCCTCCCCCAATCTGCCCACAATATCCTCCTATTTTTGTGCCTCCTATTTGGACTCATGCATAAAATATAGGCATGGATCCCACGCTAAATTTGTGTGTGCAACTTATAATTAGGTCCAATTAGCGATAATATTTGCTTGTTAGGCTATTTTCAACACCAGTTGATTGCACACACAAATTGGGCACATTCTACAATGACATCTGCTTTAGCATGGATCCTGGCATGATTTGTATTATTACTATGCTTTAAATTTGTGATTTTAGCTTGCGCTTTTCCTGTAATAGTTCAAAGCAAGTTACCTTCTGTTATGGTAGGTATTTGACAAACTGCTGCATTTATCATTTGATTTTTATTCAAGAGTTAGGGCTGTTATTAATGCATGAAGGATATTGGATCTCTGCTAAAACAATCCTTACGAGCATTTTAAATGTATACAGCTTTGTAATGACACTAAAGCACAAAAGCCTCCTACACAGAATAGACACACAATGGGCTGACTAGTGAGTCATGAAATGAACTCTATAGAATGTTTGGAGCAGTTGCTGCTTTTGATCAATTTGTCTGTGAAACATGGCAAGAAAGAATACAAAGAAAAAAGAACTACCACACCTCCTTCATCTTAAAATTTGAGATGCCCTATAATCCATTCTCGGGATTCTTTCAGAGAGAAGTGTAGCAGCTTCTTGTGGATAATAAGCAACTGAACTCCCACCATTAGAGCAAGTGGTAATTGCGTAACGACTGGTGCTTTCTCTTTGACCTGAGGAGGCAGAGATCCTTCAGCACATCCCCATCAAACGCCAGACAGTATGGGAGGAGGAAGAAGAAAATAAAACCTGTCTATTGCAAGTAATACCCCAATTTTATTGTCATACAACACAAAATTTGAAGAATAAACAGCTAATAATGAGGGGGGGGGGGGTGTCTTTTACTAAGACGTGCTAGCGTGTCCATAGAATATAATGCAGATTAGGTCACACTGAATATAATAGAGGGTGTGTGTTATCGTAGCTTGAAGGGCAAAGAAATCAAAATAATACTGGATGACTGGATAAGACTTCTCAGTATACAAATAAGCAAAATATATGTCTGGCTTATAAAGTAAGTAAAGTGTTCACATACACTCAGAATTGTGAAATTTGACCAGGAGCGTTGGCTCCTATAGCCAAACCCACCGCCCCATCACTGTGTATGACTTATTTTGAAAAAGAGCTTGAAATGAACATACTGTTCAAATGCTCAACTAATTTTCAATGGCAAAAGAGAGAAAGAAGTTCCCACTTAGCTTTCAACTGTGTCAGCAGGTCCCGACTAGAGGTCTGCACGGAAACGGGGATCGCGGGAATCCCGCAGGTCCCGCGGGAGTCCCATGGGAATCCCCCCATAACCCACGGGACTCCCACGGGGACCCCCCTCTAGCCTACGGGACTCCCACGGGGATGGAAGGCTTTGGAAGAAGGGTTCATCCATATAATATAATGGACACGTCAGCCTTAATAAAAGAGGGGGTTTATAAGTTAATTACCTGAACAGAAAACAAAAAAAGGGTTCCACCAAAGAGATTCCACAAGGAAAACAGCAAAAGAAACTGTGGAATTGATGATCCTGTCAGAAGTAATTGCTGCTTTTTATGGGGACAGGCGCGGATGGAGGTAATTCCTTACGGGGACGGGTGGGGACGGAGAGGATCCTGACGGGGATGGGTGGGGACGGAGAGGATCCTGGCGGGGACGGGTGGGGACGGAAAGGATCCTGATGGGGACGGGCGGGGATGGGTGGGATTTCTGTCCCCGCGCAACTCTCTAGTCCCGACATGGACCATGTTTTGAAATTCTTTCTCAAGGGACCCAGAGGGTGATGTAAACTGCTCAAAATGCCAAGGAAATAAGAGTAGTGTGATACGGACAAAACATCTTGTAATCTGTGAATTAAAGTATAAAATATCACTTACGTGTAATTGCACAACAACCATTAGTAAGGAGAAAATCTATAAAGCAACTCTTCAAAAGGCAACAAAATAAGTCATACACAGTGATGGGGCGGTGGGTTTGGCTATAGGAGCCAACGCTCCTGGTCAAATTTCACAATTTTGAGTGTATGTGAACACTTTACTTACTTTATAAGCCAGACATATATTCTGTTTATTTGTATACCGAGAAGTCTTATCCAGTTATACATAGAATATAATGGGCACATAAGCATTTAGTGCGGGCTAAATTGGCTAGCATGCCTTAGTAAAAGACCCGTAATGAGAATTGTGGTGGATTCAGTGCATTGTGGTATCCTATATTATTCAGATCATCCTAAAAAATGTAGGGCTAGACATAGGAACCAACTATTCAAAACGATTGGGGGTACTCGAAAGCCGAACTTTAATCATTTTTGAAATAATAAAATTGCATGAAATGAGCCCTTTACAAATAACCATTGGGAGCTTTTTGGGGCCCATGAAACCTATCTGAGGCCTTTTCCTCCTGAGTTTATTATTGTGGGGTTTGGTATTTTGTGAAAAATCTTGTTTGCAATGAAGAAAAATTACTTACTAAGTTCAAAGGACGCCTTTAACTGACCCTTTTCATAATCACATTCTCTCATTCCCTGGAACTTATCTGGACAAGGAACACTGTTAAGTAGAAATTAAGTGGGTACCATTCCCCTACCTTTTGTTTCCTTACCCATCCTTTTTATTTATTTTTGAATTGTATTTAATCCATTTTTTTCTCTTTTCCTCCTCCTCTTCATCAGTGTTTTTACATCATAATTGTTTTGAATGTCCTGTTTGTTGGAAATTTTTTATTTTTTCTATTTTTAATTTTGTAAATCGCATTGGATTTAGATACCGCGATTACATCAAATATTTTAAATAAACTTGAAACTTGAAGAGGAATGGCAATGTGGTGTTCCCTAGTCAGTAAACAGACTCCTGCATTATAAATGAGTAAGGAGTAATCTTAAAATTTGGTACTCATAAGCCCCACCCCAGACTCTGCCCAAGCCCTGCTCCTGTTCCTGACCCCACCCCCATAATAATAGTACTAATTATTATGGTACTAATTCCACCAGATCCGCCCAAAAACTAAAATTATCCTTCCCCTCTTTAAAAGGCATATCCCATGTTGGTAAACTAGGGTCTTCCCTCCCCTTCAGAATCGCGGAGCTCTGGAATAATCTTACCTCCCCACTTCATAACTTGAGCTCCCTTCAACTATTCCGTAAGCATCTGAAAACTTGGCTATTCTCTAAATTGTAACTTTTCTTTCCCTCTCTGGTTCACTATGCCCTCCAACTTCTCTTTATACTTACTTCTATAATTCCATTGGAGTTCCGTTCTATCCCAACTCCTGTAAACCGTGCTGAGCTCCACATTGTGGAGAAGATGCGGTATATAAACCCAAGGTTTAGTTTAGTTTAGTAATTATAATGCCAGTTTTTACATTCATTGTTCATACATCTAATATAATAAAACGCTAGGCCGCGCGTGCGCACTCCCATCGCATGCGTCCGTTTTCTGTGAGCTGTAGGGCACCGCAGATAGGAGTGCGCATGCACGCAAAGCTCTCTCTCTCCCTCCCCCCGAGGTGAATGTTGGCCGCGGCAGCTGTCGGCGGCCCGAGGTGGATGTCGGCCGCGGCGGCTGCTGCCCGCCCGAAGCTCTCTCTCTCTCTTCCTCCCCCCCGAGGCGTATTTCGACCGCGGCGGCCCGAGTCGGATGTTGGCCGCGGCGGCTGCTGGCCGTGGCGGCTGTCGGCGGCTGCAGGCTGTGGCAGCCAAACCCGGAAAGCATGAGGAAGGTATGGGGGGGAGGAAAATACTGCACAGGGAAGTGGGGTGGGAGGGAAATGGAGGGGCAGAAAAGGGGTTGATGGACAGGGGAAGAGGTGCTGATGAACAGGGAGGGGGGCAGAAAAATGAAGACAGGTCTACTGCTGGACAGGGGGAGGTAAAACAAAGGGAGAAGGGCTTCTGCTGGATAAGGTGAGCAGTGATGGGGTGGTGGAGGACACAGGGGAGGTAAAAGGAAGGGAGAATGGACAGGGGGAGCAGGTAAGGGGTGGTGGTGGACAGCCAAGGGGGGGGGAAGAAAGACAGAAATATAGAAAGCGTCTAAGGAGAGAGAAAAAGAAATAAAGACAGACACAAACACACATAAATTCTAGCCCCCGTTAATGTAACGGGCTATAAGACTAGTACACACAATATAATCTTATTCACAATATATATTGGTTAACCATAAAATTAAACTACCGTACATTGTATGCATCTCAACATTCATTCCTACCAGAACACCTGGCCTTGGTCACACATGCAGAACACACATAACCCCTGTGCAAATACAGGACCACAGACTAACCCCCTCTTTTACTAAGGTGCGCTAACCGATTAGCGTATGCTAATCGCTAACGCATCCATAGACTAACATGCACACATTTGCATTTAGAGTGTGCTAATCAGTTAGAGCGCCTTAGTAAAAGAGGGCCTGAAAGTACTAATATACACAAAGATGCCAGACTCTACACGCAGTACAACACCAGAGACATAGAAGAACAGCAGATATACATTCTCAAAGCTGACACATTTCAATCGCTAAATTGAAAATAAAATCATTTTCCCTACCTTTGTTGTCTGGTGATTCTATGTTTCTAACCATTTTTTTTCAGTCTCTGGATACACTTTCTTCTGTTTGTGCTCTTAACTGTGTTTCCAGGGCCTTCTTATTCATTTGCTGTTTTTCTCTCCTCCTTCACTTTCTACAGCGCGGGTAACACGGAACTGGCAATTAAAGGGGGGAATCCTTGAAACAGCCTGTGGTGAAACACAGTCCTGTGTCGGAATATGTACCCCTAACCGCGTTTGCAAAGATGAGTATTTGCTTAAAAGATATTTATTGAATAGAAAGCACTGAAAGCACTAATAAGCACTTTATAAGTATGTCTATATATAAAAAAATAGACCGATGATGAAGTTGGTATTTATGATCTGTGTATGTTAAAAATTATATTACACACAGTAGCACCACCGAGGTCTGTCACAGGAATATTTAAGGTGTTCTAAAAAAATTTACTTTTTCAATTATTGACCTTAAATTAGGTATCTATAAAGTTCTTCGCTGCCGCCATGCATTGCGCCGACGGCTTCAGTGTCCTATCTATTAATACTCCCAGGTCCTTTTCCTGTTCAGTTTTTCCCAGAGTTGCGCCTGACATACTGTACTTGTGTTCCTTATTTTTTCTGCCTAAGTGCATCACTTTGCATTTTTCCACATTAAACTTCATCTGCCATTTATCTGCCCAATTCTCCAATCGGCTCAAGTCACTCTGGAGTTCCTCACTGTCCTTCGGCAATTTGATGGCCCGGCGTAGCTTTGTGTCATCTGAAAACTTGATGATCTCACTGGATGTTCCATCCTCTAGGTCATTGATGAAAATATTAAATAAGATGGGCTCAAGTACCGAGCCCTGGGGCACACCGCTAGTCACATTTTCCCAGTCCGAGAACTTCCCATTTATGGAGAATGACACGGGGACAAATTTGTCCCTGTCCCATTCCTGTAAGCTTTGCCTTAACTGCACGAGCCTTGGACACTTATGATTTTAAAGTGTTTGGGGCTTGAGCAGATGAGGGCGGAGCTTGAAGGAATGGAGCGGGGGATGGGAAAATGAATTCCCATGTGGACGGGCAGAGAGAAGGATGGGTGCCTGCACCCTTTTCAAAGACTGTACCCAGGGTGGACCGTACCCCTCCCCCGTGCCCCCCCCCGGTACTACGCCATTGGCTTCAACTCTCTACAGGGGTGTCAAAGTCCCTCCTCGAGGGCCACAATCCAGTCGGGTTTTCAGGATTTCCCCAATGAATATGCATGAGATCTATTTGCATGCACTGCATTCATTGTATGCTAATAAATCTCATGCATATTCATTGGGGAAATCCTGAAAACTCAACTGGATTGCGACCCTCGAGGACCGACTTTGACACCTGTGCTCTAAGAGATTAAAGCGGAAAGCCATGTGGTAGAGTTGTGGATTGATGGCTGAGCGTAGGGCTTCCACCATGAGATAGATGCAAATATATTCCATGCCAATGTAATAAGCTAATGAAATGCAAATTCAAAGTGCACAGAACCTACATGCTAGGCAGGAAGAGCCTATCGGACACATGGCCGAAAGGTTCTGCAATAAGGTGGCTTCACTGTGCACCTATTCAAATAAAATGAAACTGACAGCGCACATCTGCGCATGAACTGGAATTTTCTATTTATCAGCATCACAAGATTCCATTTCATGCGCAGATGTGTGCTGGCACTTTTGTTTTCTTCGGACATGCGAACAGAGCTGATACCTCCCTTTCTATCTATTAAACTTGTAGGCACTTGTAATGCTGAGAAAAAAAAAAGACAAAAAAAAAAATGCTATTAAATCCTTTCATCTGTCCTTTCTAATGTGCCTCAGACCTGGCAGTAAATTTCTCACATTATGTGTGCTTCAAAATTCCCTGTTTACTTCTGTGCATTGCAGTGGAATATCTAATGGACTCATTACTATGCATTGTAATATGCTGTATGCTGATGTCCATTGCTCAAGTTAAATGCCATGGTGTACCCTTTACTGCATCAGTCTGTCATTACGGGTGGGGGGGGGGGAAGGGGGGCTGCTGAAAAGTTCTCAGACCATCCAAGAAGAGATTGAAGTCAATATGGTTCAATCAATGATCTGAAACAATATCAAAACATAGAATTTTGTTTCTGCAAATTGGCACCGAAATAAGATAACACTCTTTTCAGCAGAGGCGTACCTAGGGTATGTGACACCCGGAGCCCATTGCTTTTTGACACCCCCTGCCATCATTTTTGACGCCCTCCCCCCAATGTAAAAAAATATTTTTAGTAATGTTCCCCCCAGATGCCAACCAAGAGGGGGTGTTTCCGGCATAGGAGTCATGGTCCGGGAACTTCCCTTCTCATGGCCCAGTGCCAAGGCTCTGGATAGTCCCCGTGGCCCAGCATGTTCCCAGCCTTCTCTCCCTTTACCTTCCGTGAAGCTGAAAAAACTGCCAGTCTCGGCAGTGATTCAGCTACGTCGCCCGCGGCTCCCTTTCCTGCTTTCCGCGTCTGCCAATGACGCAACTTCCTGTTTTCGCCCGGGTGGATTGCAGAGGCACACACAGAAAGTAGGAAGGGGAGCCGCGGGCGACGTAGCTGAATCACTGCAGAGGCCGGCAGTTTTTTCAGCTTCACGGAAGATAAAGGGAGAGAAGGCTGGGAAAATGCTGGGCCACGGGGACTATCCAGAGCCTTTCAGCTTCTGAGTACACACATCTGTGCATGCTCCAGGCTCTCCAGATGTGGCCAGAGCTTGTTGGGAAAGAAGAGAGGAGACTTTGTGGGGGGCAGGGCTGGGACAGAATGGGGCGGGGTAAGAGGCAGAACAGGGCGGAGTTTTGCGGACTAAAATACGGTAACCCTAAGTGTAGAACACTACCTTTTCTTTCTTTTCTTTTTTTTTTTTTAACATGCATCTTTATTGAATTTTATTTTTCATTGAAAATTCAACACAGCTGCAACAGTAACAATGAATTCCGCCCAGATATTAAGGTAAAATCCACACTGATTATTATGGGAATTTGTTTAGAATTAGAGGAATGCTGGAGATGAACTGAAAAGAGGATGAGGCATCATAAATTGTAATTATGTCAAATTGTAACCTGTCAACTAAATAATGTATGTTTAATCTGTAACCCGTTCTGAACTCTTTGGGGACAACGGAATAGAAAACGAATTAAATAAATAAAAGCTACCTAAGATGTTAGAGAATAGACAAAAACTGCCTTGCGTTGGGTGAGGAGCTGCCATGTTTTAGGACTGGCTGTGATATAAGAACAAGAGGGCATTCAGAAAAATTGGAAGGGGACAGATTCAAAACAAATGCTAGGAAATTTTTCTTTACCCAGCATGTGGTGGACACCTGGAATGCACTTCCAGAGGATGTAATAGGACAGAGTACGGTACTGGATTTCAAGAAAGGATTGGACAAATTCCTGCTGGAAAAAGGGATAGAGGGGTATAGATAGGGAGCTACTGCGCAGGTCCTGGACCTGTTGGGCCACCGCGTGAGCGGACTGCTGGGCATGATGGACCTCGGGTCTGACCCAGTGGAGGCATTGCTTATGTTCTTATATATTCTTGACAGTGGGAATACTTGGCCAACTGGTCTTTCTCTGCCATCATGGTTGTGTAACTACAAGAAAGGCGATATACAAGTCCCTATCCCTTATCTACTTTGTTATTGTATTACCACTGCCTGAACTGTGGCTGTGAAATAGATTTAATAAGGACTTATGGCCCTAGTTTTGGTCAATCTGAAATAGAGAATGACACAGTGACAAAATTCATCACCATTCCCGTCCCCGCTGATAACCGCGGGAAATAATCCCATGTCATTTTCTAGTGTCTATTTCAACCTCAGTCCTTCTATACCAGCATTCTTCAAAGCAAAGCTGGGCCCATTCATACTCTGATTCTTATGTGAGCCAAGGATAATGAAGCCATTGTGACATTACTGATGTGATTGGTTCTTAGGCACTGGTGGAATGAGGCATTATGACATCACAATATCTGCTCTGGATACCAGAGAGTGTCTGTTTCAACCTCGGTCCTTCTACACCAGCATTCTTCAAAGCAAAGCTTGAGGGTCAGTGGTTGTGGCCATTCATACTCTGATTCTTATGTGAGCCAAGGATAATGAAGCCATTGTGACATTACTGATGTGATTGGTTCTTAGGCACTGGTGGAATGAGGCATTATGACATCACAATATCTGCTCTGGATACCAGAGACTGTCATTCTGTAGTGTCTGTTTCAACCTCAGTCCTTCTACACCAGCATTCTTCAAAGCAGTGGTTGTGGCCATTCATACTCTGATTCTTCCCTCTCTCCTTAAAGAATAACATGAAGATGGTTTCCCCGCGGTTATCCGTGGGGACGAGAACGGTGATAAATTTTGTCACCATGTCATTCTCTAATCTGAAACTTCACATGGAACTAGAGTGAGTCTTAGAGAAAAGTTTGGAAATAGTAGCGATCGTATTAGACTGAGATGTCAGCTGAAGGCCACCTTCTTTAAAGAAGGAAAAATAAATTAGTTCTCACTTTGAGATGACAAAGTCAAATAAATTATGATCAGAAAAACTAGTTATTAGGAGCAAAATTTGCAGAGAAAATTAGTTTACATCAAGTCCTTTCACTAAGATTTTTTTTTTGTTCCACCACTCTTTGAAGATGCAAATTGCTTATATTAAATATTGAAAGAAATGAAAAAAAAAAAAATCGCTCCTAATCTTCTTTCAGTGTTTTGCAAGCTTCAGTGAAAAGACCGTCAAAGATGAGAGCTCTTTAAAGTGGTAAACCAACTGCGGAGATCACTTCAGAAAGGCTTAGAGCCTATTAACAAAATGTAGCACGTGCTAATTACTTCCAGCAAAGAACTTTGGAAAATCTGCAAAATGTATGAAGTGATCTATATTTGCTAAAACTTGAATTGCGATTATGTAAGTACAGAACAACCCATCACCTGGAAAAAGGGAGCAACTGCCTACTAGAGACAAACCGGCAGCAGAGGAGGCATTTGTTGCAGTAATAAGGCATGCATGAATCATGCAAATTATCAGAACAATTTCAATTATTTTCTCACTCAGTAGGCTCTGCTCATCCCATCAAAGAGAGATGTGAATGTGTATGCCCCAGGCTCTAGAACAGTGCTTCGCAATCCTTTCCTCAGATGGCGCCTACCCAGTCAGAATTTCAGGATTAGCACAAAGAATAAACATGAGGCAGATTTGTATTCAGTGGGCTTTCAGTGTATGCAAATCTATCTCATGCGTATTCACTGTGCTAATCCTAAACTGATTGGCTAAGTGTGCCTCCAGAAGAGAGTTAAGGAACACTGACATAGAACATTAGCACTTTGGCTATAGTAAAATGACCAGATTATTGAACATAGTAATCTAAAAGGCAATTCTATAAATTTGCACCTTTGAACATAAGAATAGCCATACGAGGGAGTGCTGAAAAGTTCTACGCCGAACCAACTTCCTAAATTCTGAACGTTATTTTCCACTGTAGATGAAAAGAGTGTTATTTTGCAAAGAGACAATTTTCAGAATCGCAATGCTATGTTTTGGACATTGTTTCAGATCATGCCTACAGCTGCCTAAAATCGGGACGCACTTTTGGAGAATCAGGGCCTGAGTGACAAATGCCCATCATACTCTATAGTGAAGAAGTGGTATGCAAACTTTCAGCATGAAGATTTTGAGACTGAATATGCAGCAAGGTTTGGGAGGCCTTAAACAGTGTCAACTCCTAAAATTGTTGACCATGTCCATGACCTGATTTTGAAACATCGGTGAATATCAGCTAAAAAAAAATTGCTAAGATACTACAGTATATATTCCACAAGCAGCTGGGTATGCAGAAGCTGTCAGCCAAGTGGGTGTCCAATTATTTGAATTCTGATGAGAAACAACATCGAGTAAACACTTACAAGTTGATTTTGCGGCATTTTCAGTGAACTGGTGCCAACGTTTTGGAACGACTAGTTGCTATTGATGAAACATGGTTATACCTCTATGATTCTGAGACAAAACAACAGTTCATGCAATGGCGTCACTCATGTTCTCCAAGGCCAAGGAAATTCAAGATCCAAATGTCAGCAGGAAAGGTTATGGTCCCAGTGTTTAGGGATCAGGAAGGTATTGTAATGGCTTACTATTTTCCAAGGGAACAAATAGTTAATGCCAGCCTAAGTACTCATATCTTGATTAAAAAAAAAAGTAGGTACAATTTTCTAGAGATGTGTATTCAGTTTGTATGGGCAGCTAAAAATTTAAAGAAAGTGAAAGTTACTTGTAGAAACATAAACTTACAAATTAATGTGTTTACAACCTATTTGCATGCGTAAAGTTAAAAAAAATTATTGTGCACATACAATATATGCAAAAAACGTGAAAAAACCCACATTATTTTGCCATTGTAACTGAAAAGCGTGCTTATAGTTTAGTTAGTAATAACCCCCCTTTAACAAGCTGGGTTACAGTAATACATTCACAGTAAGTATTACAAAAACAACCATAAATACAGACACATATAAATTTCATCCACGAATCATACAAAATAAGCAGATAAAATAAGTGCTCAGCACCCATATTTCATCTCGCAAAAGAGATGGCTCTTTAAAAGCTTTTTATAAAAAGCATCTAAACTAGACAACCAAATCTCCAACCTACTGATAGTGACCCCAGACTACAAAACATTCAGAAAAGAAATGAAGACTATACTTTTCAAGAAATCCCTGAAAAATGGCCACGAATTTGGTCTTGGAGGATGAGATGTACAGTGTCGGCATCTATGAGACAAACTTGGTTTTTTCTGTTACATAGAGCGTTCTGGACCCCTCTTCGGTTACAAAAATTGGATAGCTCTAAGTCTAATAAATGTTGGCACTGTCATCTCGAAGCAGGGACTTTAGATCATTTATTATTCTATTGTCCATTTATTATGAATTTCTGGAAATCAATTTGGGACCAAATTAACTGTTTATTAGATAACCCAGTGGCATTGTCATATGATACTGTGCTGTTTGGTATGGCAATGAGAGCAAAAAGTCAGATTTCTACAAACAATAACAAATTATTACTTATAATAACTGGTATTGCCATTCAACAAATTATGTATTATTGGAAAAACTGGAGTAGATTAAATTATAATTTCTGGTGGAATTCCTTATGTCATGTTTATAAAATGGAGAGATTTATTGCAATACAGCAGGGATGTTTCAGGAAATTTCAAGATGTTTGGGAGCCATTAACAAAGTATTGTACTGATTAGATGACTTTTCCCCCTTAAATTTACAAGTTCAATTGCGAGGGGAGGGGGGGGTAATTTTATTGTTACATATTGTATAAGGTATTGATTATATGATAGAAAAAGGTGGGAAGGGTGGGAGATAAGAGCATATCATTTGAACCATTGATGATTATTAAGTGATATATTTATTGTTAATTTGTTTGGATATATTATCACACTTATTGTAAGTTTGAAAATGAATAAAGAATTATATATATATAAAAAAAAGAAATCCCTGAAAAAGACTTAACATCACAAGTTTCCTTCTTTCTTCCTACTAACTCCCCAACCCCCGCCCTTTCCAAAAAAAACAATCTGCTCTACTCTTTATTTTCCCTGAAAAGGACCAGATATCTTTTTGTAACCCACCCTCTTTAACTCTTTTGTAATCTGCCTTGAACCACAAGATAATGGTGGAATAGAAATCCCTAATGTAATGTAAGAAGGACTATAATTCCAAGCATCCAGACCAGCACAAGAAAATGCTCCCACTCTAGTTGCATGTAACCTTGCCTATTTAAGAGCAGGAACAGTCATCTCCTTAACTGAGCTGAGCATAAACTTTGAGATGGTATGTGTACAGATATACATTCAATCAAATATTTTGGTGCCATTTCATGAAGACAAAGATAGGTTAACAAGTACAGTTTATACCGTATCCTGAATTCAATTTTCAACCAGTATAACCTTACATAGAACTCGGAAACATGATCAAATTTCCCAGCACCAGAGCTCAAATTTTTGAGTTTTGAGTAACTTGTAAGGCATGAATCACGTTCTTAGGAATGCCTAACCCCACCAAGTTACAGTAATCCAAACTGAACAGTATGACTAATTGAAGGACATACTTACAATTGGCCCCAGACAAGTAAGATTTGAGATTGCTCAACAATCTCAACTTAAAATAAATCTTTTTCACTATTGCATTAATGTGAGACTGAAAGGACAAATGGGAATCCAGTATCACTCCAAGATATTTAGAAACATAGAAAAGTGATGGCAGAAAAGGGCCAAGGCCCATCAAGTCTGCCCACTCTATTGACCCTCTCTCCTAGCTACCCTTTGAGATATCATGCTCTGATGACCCATCCTCTTAACTCTACCCTCCTAGAGATCCAACCTGGGCATCCCATCTGTTTTTAAAATCTGACACGCTGCTGGCCTCTATCACCTGCGCTGGAAGCTCATTCCAATTGTCAACCACTCTTTTGGTGAAGAAATACTTCCTGGTGTCGCCATGGAACTTCCCGCCCCTGATTTTAAGCTGATGCCCTCTTGTGGCCGAGGGCCCTTTAAGAGAGAAAATATCATCTTCCACCTCGATACGACCAGTGATATACTTAAATGTCTCAATCATGTCTCCCCTCTCCCTACGTTCTTCAAGAGAGTATAGTCGCAATTTGTTCAGCCTTTCTCCGTATGGGAGATCCTTGAGCCCGGAGACCATTCTGGTGGCCATTCGCTGAACCGACTCAACTCTCAGTACATCTTTACGGTAATGTGTTCTCCAGAATTGCACACAGTACTCCTCAGAAGAGATGTGGATAGTTGTTCCTAAGACTTGCACAGAATATTTGTATTCACAGCCCTTGACAAGAGCATAACTTTTGTCTTTGAGACATTCAACAAAAGTCTATTTCTATCCATCTACCTTTTCATCTCAAATAAATCAGTTTTTAACTTCCCAATAGATTGTAGCAGCAATTCCCCAATCTTATTTATCCCCAATCAATGTTATCTTATTTTATTAAGTGCCAATTTGCAGAAACAAAATTCTATGTTTTGACATTATTTCAGATCAATGATTGAACCATATCCATGTCATTCTTTTCTGGTTGGGCTAAGAACATTTTTAGCACTGCCTCATATTCCTAGGTTCTGTATCAATACTCACCTCATATTTCAGCTATAAGTCTCTCTACCTTAGCTAAAAGATCTTTTATTAACTGTGCAGAAAATCTGATCGATCCACTCTCAGCTGGATAGAAGTGACCATTGATTTCTCATCCATGCATTGATTGGATAACGCAATGCTCTCTATCTTGGCCTTAACATCTCCCTTCTAAAGCTGTTCCAGCCACTGTAATGAAAAAACAAACAACACAGCCAAATTAAGATTTGAGTATTTTGCACACCCTCCTCCTTATAAACCAACACTGGCTTCCCTTCTTTCTAGGATCAAATTCAATTATTAATATTAGCCCATTGAGCACTTCACTCAGGTCATCCAAAGTATCTCCTGGAATCATTTATTTGGTATCAGCCCTCTCACTTGCTCAGGTCATCTCTTTTGTTTTTTTTAAATTCTTTATTCATTTTCAAAATTACATTAAGTGTTACATATATTCAATCACATTAACAATAAATATATCACTTACAGGCTATCATTTGCACATTACATAAATTCTTATCCCACCCCCTTCCCACCCCTCCCTACCATATATTCCATTATAATATAAATATGTATTAATAAAATATCCCCACCCTACCCAATTATAAACTAATAAATTTAAGGGAAACAAACTCAACTAATCCGTACAATATTTTGTTAACGGTTTCCACACATCCTGAAATTTCTTGAAATATCCCTTTTGTAATGCAATAAATCTTTCCATTTTATAGATATAAGAACATAAGAACATAAGAAGCGCCATCTCCGGATCAGACCTTCGGTCCATCAAGTCCGGCGATCCGCACACGCGGAGGCCCTGCCAGGTATACACCTGGTTTATTTTATAGCCAACCATACTTTATATGCCTCTCTCAAGGAGATATGCATCTAGTTTGCTTTTGAAGCCTAGGACTGTCGATTCTGCAATAATCTCCCCTGGGAGAGTATTCCAGATGCCAACCACTCTCTGTGTGAAGCAGAACTTTCTGACATTAGCATTAGCAGAAACACTTTTGAACAACTTGCTTGCAGAAAACAAACTGGGGGCAGGAGGCAGAATTAAAAAGATGATTGACAGTTTTCTGCAAGCAATTTGCAAGTTCAGATGCAAAACATATGGTTCAGGACCACTAGACACATTGCACTAGAAAATGGAGTTACATATATTTTGTATATACAACAGGAGAAATGTTATTAAATGTGACTAGACATTCTTATTTCCATAACAAAATAACACTAGGAATGAAAACTATTTTGTTTGGTGTTGTAGGGTTTCAACATGATATAAAACATAGAACCAATCTATAGAAAATGAACAGAATATAGTACACTATGTATATTATAAAGACTTGCACAACGCGTAAAAATATAGATTGATCTGTGACAATGATCTACACTGGTAAAAAAAATACTTCAAAACATTTACAAAAAGGGCACATTAATACAAAGTAAGAGAACAAAGTTCCATCTCTTGTTGAGATCCAAGAAAATGGTGGGCCACGCACTCACAGGTATAAGAAAGATAATGTATTTATAATCCATTTATTTCAATCCTTCCAGAAAACTGGTCCTATTTACACCTGATTTTTGTACCATTACAATCATCTCTGCTGTGCAGAAATACTATGCAGGCAATAGAGGATCAGAGAAAACCAGGACTGAGAACGCTCACAGGTCTTCTGCTCCTTGGGCTGAGATCAAGTGCTCTGTCAAAGGCTTGGATCTAGACTGAAGGTGGAAGCCATAAGCAATAGAGAGCAAGAAAGGTTAGTGTCTACCACATGATAGATTGTAAAGTACCTGATAACTTTGTGATTCAGAAAATAACTGGGCGATGCTGAAAGTTTTGAGAAGTGGCAAAACTCTTAGAAATATCACTTGTATCGCCTTAAACCAAAATAATTATGCTGTGAATGATAATTTTAGAGTTATGTTAACTAAGAGGAGCAAAACATTTGATATTTCAGTTTTTCAGTATCTTATTTTATACTTTAAAATTTAAACCTCGTTATTCACATATCTTCACATCAAAACTTGGAATATCAGGACAGAACTGTACTACATGAGATTCTGAAAAAAACTTAAAGCTCTCCTCTTCGAAAACAAAAACTCTGTTGATAACTACCATTGGAGTACCTTGCCCTGATCTCTCATAGCTATGTACTATTTACAAAACCCTGCTACAAATTGAACCTCACCTTTATATTTTTTTCTAATATTACACATCTTTTGTCTCAATTGTAACTCATGACAAATTTAAATTGCTAAAATTGTAAGTTGCCTTAAAGCTTTCTAAGCATAGTGTGACTCAGAAATCACAAATTAGATTAGATTTTAATTTTAACAAAGATGGTTGTCAAGATCTTCATATTTAGCCAGTTTCCTTGGAAGAAGAAGGTGTTCCAACCATATTATTCTCCCAAATTCCCACTGATGGCGATGTTATAGGAACAATTATGAATTAATTAAATAACTTTCATTTTAGGGAAAGGGATTTGATATACCACCTTCTGTGGTTACAATCAAAGTGGTTTACATATTAGGTATTTATTTTGTGCTTGGGGCAATGGAGGGTTAAGTGTCTTGCCCAGAGTCACAAGGAACTAGAGTGGGAACCCAGTTCCTCAAATTCTTAGGGCACTGCACTAACCATGCTTCCAATGACTCTTCTAGCTTGCTAGAGCAGAAAATTGAGATTAGTAGAATAAGAAGGACAAAGATTAAGGATGTCATTCTATAAAACATTTTCCATATATAAATCTTATTTTACATGTGGAAAGTGACATAAAATTGTGGGGGAGGGGGTTACATGTAAAAATTTTTTTTAAAAAAAGTATATCAGAGGGCCCCTACATTTCTGCAGTCTGACTAGACATAGATATGGCATAGAGAATTCCACCAAAAGTTGTAATTTAATCTTCTCCAACCTTCCAATTATATGTGGTTTGCTGAATGGCAACACCAGTCATTATAAGTAATAATTTGTTATTGTTTGTAGAAATCTGACTTTTTGCTCTCATTGCCATACCAAACAGCACAGTATCATATGACAATGCCACAGGGTTATCTAATAAACAGTTAATTTGGTCCCAAATTGATTTCCAGAAATTCATAATAAATGGACAATAGAATAATAAATGATCTAAAGTCCCTGCTTCGAGATGACAGTGCCAACATTTATTAGACTTAGAGCTATCCAATTTTTGTAACCGAACAGGGGTCCATAACGCTCTATGTAACAGAAAAAAACAAGTTTGTCTCATAGATGCCGACACTGTACATCTCATCCTCCAAGACCAAATTCGTGGCCATTTTTCAGGGATTTCAGGTCATCTCAACAGAACCTTTTGACCAAAATCAGGAAAAATTGGCATTTAAAAAAATCACATATTTTTGCTTGTGCATATCCCTAATATTGACTGAGGCCTTTCTAGACTTTCTTTTCTGTAGCACTATGATTTTTTCTCTGTCTAACCTACAGTACCTTTCCAAAATTAGACAGGAGTTTGCTATAATGTAGGTGACTGAATCTACGGGATCCTTCTATTAATTGACGTTAGGCACTTATGTGTAAATTCTATAAATGGTGCCTAAAGTATGCATGCACAATGGTATAAAACATACTAAGGGCACTCCTGCACAATCTGTGTCCCATGTGGGGTGATTTGGTTTCGGATGAGTCGGGGAGGGCTTTGATCGAAGCTCCGGTGACTGGAGAGTTAGTATAGGCTGGAGTGGGATTCAATGGCAACTCCAGCAGTGGGGACCTAAAGACAGTATTTGGGAGGACTTCTATGGTCTATTGCTTAGAAATATTATTTATTCTTTGTATGTATTTTCATCATATAAATGATACGTTTTTGGGCTCTAATGTTCGAGTTTTTCCAGATTTAGCTCAGAGGACCCAGAGACGTAGGAAGGAGTTCTTGTCCTTGAGGTCAAGAACCCTGGCTCTGGGGGCTACATTTCTTGTTAAATTTCCTGCAAAGTGTTATGTATCTTTTCAAGATAAGAATTTTCTTTTCTTTGAGCCCACACAACTTTTGGAATTTATTGGATCAAAAGAGAGATTGGTAACCATGTCTAGTGATGTATGACCTGCCAGCTGGCTGCAATTCGGGAATCTAATGCCGTGACCTTAATTAGTTAATCTGTTACTATTATTTATAAGTTTATTTCTTTTCTTGATCTTTAAATCGTGGACTAAATAAGACATTATTACTTTTCTTTATAAGTTTCATTGAATATCATTACTGGATCTGTTGCATTGTATAAAAGTAATGCTTGTATTTAAAATGGAAAATCTTATAAATTAAAAAAAAAAAAATATTAAAAAAAAGATCATTTAACCATGAATGTATAATAAGTGTGACTATTGGGCAAACTGGATGGACCGTTTAGGTTTTCATCTGCTGTCATTTACTATGCTACTATATTACTATGTAATTGGGTGTATCGATATAGAAGGTCAATTATGTTCTTAAACTAATTGACTTAATTGGCAACAGCAGTCAATAAGTGGCCTTAACGAGTGCTAATTGGTAGAAATGACCAGTTATTGACCTACACCCTATTTTATAAGCAGTGCATTAGTCTCCAGCATTGTAGCGGGAGATTAATGCACTATTGTCCATATCATATGCATAAAGGAAACCCAATGGGGCCACAGTAAAAGTGGTGAAACTGTGGAGGAGATGTGCTTGATGCAGGCGTTTATTCAGTCAAAATGATGTGTGATTTCGTACAATGGCACAAATGATTTAAAAAAATACGGTACCCAGCCTCGTCCACGGCTCTGTACCTGACATTTCCTTCGTGCTACGGTGGCTATCAAAGTTTGGCGTGTTTTAATATCCACAGAAACCAGTCCTTTTTGCATATGTGTTTCAAATCCATATTTGACTTTCTTTTTTCGGACCCTTGAGGACGATGTTCTAGTTGAAACACGATCCATGGCGGTTCCCTTTTTTTTTAATGATTTGTGCCACTGTATGAAATCACGCATTTTATTGACTGAATAAACGCCTGCATCATGTACATCTCTGCGGTTTCTTCTTTGTGCTATTGTGCACATCGTAAGAACATAAGAATTGCCATACTGAGACAGACCAAAGGTCCATCAAGCCCAGTATCCAACAGTTGCCAGCCCAGGTCCCAAATACCTAGCTAGATCCCAAGTAGCAAAACAGATTCTATGCTGCTTATCCTAGGAATAAGCAGTGGATTTCCCCCAAGCCATCTCAATAATGGCCTAAGAACTTCTCTTTTAGGAAATTATCCAAACCTTTTTTAAACCCTGCTAAGCTAACTGATTTCAGCACATTCTCCGAATCCCAGAGCTTAATTACACGTTGTATGAAGAAAAATTTTCTCTGGTTTCTTTTAAATCTACTACTTACTTCATAGCATGTCCCCTAGTCCTAGTATTTTTGGAAAGAGTGAACAAGCGAGTCACATCTACCCTTTCCACTCCACTCATTATTTTATAGATCTCTATCATATCACCCCTGAGCCGTCTCTTCTTCAAGCTGCTTTAGCCTCTTCTCATATGGAAGTCGTCCCATCCCTTTTTATCATTTTTGTTGCCCTTCTCTGTACCTTTTCTAATTCCACTATATCGTTTTTTGAGATATTGCCACCAGAACTGCACACAGTATTCGAGGTGCGGCCATACCATAGAGCGATACAAGGGCATTATAACATTTTCATCTTTGTTTTCCATTCCTTTCCTGATAATTCCTTACATTCTATTTGCTTTCTTAGTAGCTGCCACACTAATGTAATTGTACTGCGTCCGGATTTTGTGCCATTATATAATGTTACTAATACTGTTATGATAAAAACTTATCTTTCCTAGCACTGTGCTGGATCAGGCAATAAAGTTGTATTAGCCAATTAATGTAGAACTCCCCTAATCTTCACCCCCAGACCCATCCCCAGTGCTAGAAAATAAATTCTATCTTTTACCACATAGGTACTGCACTCATCCAAAAATGACCATGGGACGCCTGAAGTTGTCCCGCAGTAAGCCCTCTTTTGCTGCAGAAAGTATGCATTTGTGCTTACCACAGCTTAGTTAAAGGGACACCCAAAATGATTAAACATTTGCAAAATAGTTTGAAACTACGCAAGGAATCCCATTTTTTTTCTGGGTACCACATAGAAGAGATGCTTGAAATAAAGAAAAGAAGGAACACGTTGGAAAAGGGAAATCTTTTTGTCATGCCCCAAAGAGCCGGCAAATTAAAATAATAAATGGAGAAATAACATTTGCTGCTGCTTCGGTGGCAATAATTTCACCGTCTGTAGACAACAACCATAGAAAATAGTACACCGAAAATCATCCCTCCAAAATAGTGTGCTTGGCAATTTTAAATCATTATGGTAACCAATGAAAGAAAGCATAGTTGCAAGTTGTGGAATAGCCTGGTTAGCCAAATCCGAAAATGTCGAGATAAGAGCTCATTTAGGAAAATGCTGAAAACACAATTATTTGTAGATGCATTTCTTTGAGAAATGGATTTTATGTAAGGATTGAATCTGTTTGTTTTGTTTTTATCTTGTTCTGAATTTTATAATATTTTATGTATGTAACTATTTGTAAACCGTTTTGGAATAAAACGGTATCTAATATAATAAAGCCCTAAGCGCGCAGGCGCACTCCCACCTATGTGCTCCCGTTTTCCGTGAGCTGTAGGGAGCCGAAGGTAGGAGTGCGCATGCGCGCGGCAGCGCGGAGCCTGTCGGACATGGCAGCTCTTGCAGTCTGAAGGATGTGAACTGGCTAGGGCGATGTCAGCGGGGGCCGGAACAGACTTTAATTGCTGCCTCCCAGGCTTCTCCTCCTGCTCCAGCTGGGCCCCCTTAAAAAAAAACTTAAAAAAAAAAAAAACCAACCCCAGAGCTCGCTTCGGGTCCGGCAAGGGCTGCTGGTCCTAAAACCTTCCGATTCTAGCAGCGTCTGCAGCACTCTACACACTGCTGCTTCGACAGTGTGTAGAGTGCTGCAGACACTGCTGGAATTGGAAGGTTAGTCGGGACCGCGAGAAGGGAAGGGGGATAGGGGAAACGCTGCTGCTGCACAGGGAAGTGGTGTGGAGGGAGGGAAATGGAGGGGGAGGGAATCCTGCTGTGGCTGCTGCACAGGGAAGTGGTGGGAGAGAAATGCTGCTGCATAGGAGGCAGGGAGAGAGACAGATAGATAGAAAGAAAAGAAGAAAGACACAGGGGCAGCGAGAGACACACAGAAAAACAGACAGACAAAGGGGGCCAGGGAGAGAGACAGACAGCGGGAGGGAGAGAGAGACAAAAATAAAGACACACAGACATATATTCTAGTATCCGTTAATGTAACGGGCTAAAATACTAGTCTAAATATAAAAAATAAATAAATCATGATATGATTGTGTGACTGCTGGTATTAGCACATGCTTTCAGGCACAAATATGAATCCTGTTTGCACTAGGAATCATGCAATTGAATGCTAGTCATAAGTGTGCTGTGCAAATTGAACAGCAATGCTTAGGTATTTTATTTATTTATTTATTTAGATTTTTATCCCGTCCTCCCAGTAGCTCAGAACGGTCTACAAGTGAACATACACAATGGAGAGTAATTAGACATATAAGAAGTACAACAGGTTTAAATGTTTGGACTTACAAGAATGTGATGTAATTTAAATAAAGGGAGAATACAGCAAATTAAGAGTAGAGTTTAAATATAAGTAGTTTAGTTTAAGTACAGTTCTATGAGTTTAGATACAGTTTGTCAGTGTAAAGACTAAGAGAGGACTATACTGAAATTTAGGGAGAAGATAGGCAGGGGAGAGAGGAGAGAGGGGGGCTTAAGGGGGGGAGTAGACAGAGGGTGATCTTTAGTTGAAGAGGAGGGTCTTTATCAATTTACGGAATGTTAATAATGAGTTCTGTTGTCTGAGTTGAGGGGGGAGTTGGTTCCAGAGGTGTGGAATGAAGTGGCTGTAGGATCGTTTGCGGGCAGTTTCTGTGAGGAAGGACCTTCCTGGGGGGGTGCATAGGCGTATCTCCGATTTTGAGCGGAGGATGCGAGTGGGGGTGTAGATGGGAAGCTTGGATTTTATGTAGGAGGGGGTGGTGGAATAAATTCTCTTGTGGGCAATTGCCAGGGCCTTGAAAGCACAGCGCTGGCTAATTGGGAGCCAGTGCTCAGCACGGAGTGCTGGGGAGATGGGATCGTGGTAGTTGAGGTTGTGTAGGAGATGGATAGCTGCATTTTGGACCCGTTGGAGGCTTTTGAGATTATTTTTGGTTAGTCCATTAAATAGGGAGTTACAATAATCCATTCTGGAGAGGACATATGCGTAGAGGAGTTGGGCGAGGTCCGGTGTGGAGATGTAGGGTTTGATCCTTTTCATTTGACGAAGGTAGTAGAAGGAGGTGGAGATTACTTGGGATATGTGGGCAGATAGGGATAGGTGTCCGTCTAGGGTTACTCCTAGGCTGCGAACCTGATCTGTTGCCGTTAGTAGAGTGGAGTCCCATGCTAGTGTAGGACGTGGGTATTTGGTGTTACTATTTCAGTTTTCTAAAACTGATTCCCACAGGCTTTTCTCAAACGATATGCATCATCCTTGCTTCATTACATCTCAGTAGTCAAAGGAATTCAATCATCCCCTCAGGACACAATATTTGTTTTCTTTTAGGAAATCATTCCCAGTGGGCTGTTGCTTGAGTGTATCAAGTTCAATTTTTGTATTCATTTATTCATTCTTAGGACCTAAAATTGAGCTCCCTTTTAAGAGCTCCTGTTTCAATACTATAACATAGGTGCTAACATTTATTACTATTTATCATTTCTATAGCATTGCCAGATGTACATAGTAGAGGTCTGCACGGGAACGGGGATCGCGGGAATCCCGCGGGAATCCCCCCTAACCCACGGGATTCCCACAGGGACCCTCCTCTAGCCAACGGGACTCCCACGGGGATGGAAGGCTTTGGAAGCAGGGTTCGTCCATATAATATAATGGACACGTCAGCCTTAGTAAAAGAGGGGGTTTATTAGTTAATTACCTGAACAGAAAACAAAAAAAGGGTTCCACCAAAGAGATACCACAAGGAAAACAGCAGTGCTAACACAAAAGAAACTGTGGAATTGATGATCCAGTCAGAGGTAATAGCTGCTTTTTATGGGGACGGGCAGGGATGGAGGTAATTCTTTGCGGGGATGGGTGGGGACGGAGAGGATCCTGACGGGGACGGGTGGGGACGGAGAGGATCCTGGCAGGGACGGAGAGGATCCTGGCGGGGACGGAGAGGATCCTGGCGGGGATGGGTGGGATTTCTGTCCCCGCGCAACTCTCTACTGCTGTACATTAAATAAGTAAGACACAATCCCTGCTTGATAGAGCTTAGGGCTCCTTTTACTAAGCTGAGCTAGCAGTTTTGGCGTGTACTTAGCGCAGGCTACAATGCTGCAGGCGCTAGACGCTAATGCCTCCATTGAGCTGGCATTAGTTTTTTCCGCGGAGCGCAGCGTGCGTTAATCTGCAGCATGCGTTAAAAACGCTGCCGCAGCTTAGTTTGAATACTAAGCAAAAAATAAAGGGATAAAAAGTGCAAAAAAAAAAAAAAAAGAGAACAGCACAATTGGCCTTAAGAACTGGAATGTAAGACACTTTCATTGAAATAACCCCACACAGCCCATGTTTCTGCTGGAAGCCTGTGTCAGGTGTCTAGAAAATATAAAACAGTATAAAAACATACATTAAGTAAGACAAAGCATTTATAAGGGAAAATAGCAAAACTGGATGTTATTGAGTGATGCTGCTCTTTCTGTTCAAATCCATTATCTTGCTGTATATACCTGTGTATTTACCAATAAGAGTTTTTTGTAAAACGCAATGACTGCCCTGTACTAGATTGAAATGTAATTCTCTGGAAATGGCCAGATATCTCTTATTGTAATCCGCCTACTTTAGAACTGCAAGGTTAATAGTAAAGAGATGGGATACCTATATGGTGAAAATGAGATTCTTAACAATCAATTTCTAATCAAATTTTAATCGTTAAGATAACGAATTAACTTCCGTCATCCGTGCCTAATGTCAATTTTTACCCTACATCTTATTTAATATCTTAATTATTTCCTCTACAGATGTCAGTCTTTAGAACCTCTTATAAGATATATATAAATGACAAAAAAGTATCCTTCCGGAGATGGAAAAAGGACCCAACGGAAGAAAATCACCAGGCGCACAGGAAATGCCAAAAGGAATGCCACCGAGAGGTTAGAAAAGCAAAGGGGGAATACGAAGAGGGGCTGGCCAGGGAGGCGAAAAACTTCAAGGCATTCTTCAGTTACGTAAAGGGGAAGCGACCAGCGAGAGAGGAGGTGGGGCCGTTGGACGATGGGGATAGGAAGGGAGTGATTAAGGAGGATAAAGAGGTAGCTGAGAGGTTGAACACGTTCTTCTCGTCGGTTTTCACGAGCGAAGACACATCTAATATACCGGACTCAGAGGAGCTCATGAGTAGGGAACAGGCCGAAAAATTGGAGCACATAGAGGTAAGTAAGGAGGATGTCCTCAAACAGATAGACAGGTTAAAATGCGGCAAATCACCGGGCCCAGACAGGATCCACCCAAGGGTTCTGAAGGAGCTAAGACAAGAAATAGCGGGCACAATCCAGCATGTTTGCAACCTATCCTTGAAAACTGGAGAGGTACCAGAGGACTGGAAATTGGCGAATGTCACACCTATCTTCAAGAAGGGATCGAGGGGTGACCCCGGGAACTACAGGCTGGTGAGCCTGACTTCAATTATAGGGAAGATGGTGGAAGCTATGATCAAGGACGGCATTTGCGAGCACATCGAGAGAAATGGCCTACTGAGAACAAGCCAGCACGGATTCTGTAAGGGAAGGTCGTGCCTAACGAACCTTCTGTACTTCTTTGAGGGAATAAGCAGTCGGGTGGACAATGGGGAACCCATAGACATCATTTACCTCGATTTTCAAAAGGCTTTCGACAAGGTGCCACATGAAAGGCTGCTTAGGAAGCTGTGGAACCACAGGGTGGGAGGGGATGTGCACAGATGGATCAAGCACTGGTTGTCGGGTAGACTGCAGAGGGTCGGAGTAAAGGGCCAATATTCTGACTGGCGGGGAGTCACGAGCGGTGTGCCACAGGGATCGGTGCTGGGGCCATTACTTTTCAACATATTTATCAATGACCTGGAAAAGGAGGCAAAGTGCGAGGTTATAAAATTTGCAGACGATACCAAACTGTGCGGCAGAGTTAGGTCCAGGGAGGAGTGTGACGACATGCAAAGGGACCTGGACAAGCTGGAAGACTGGGCAAACAAATGGCAAATGCGCTTTAACGTGGAAAAATGCAAGGTCATGCATATAGGGAAAAAGAACCCGTTGTTCAACTACAAATTGGGGGGGGCATTGTTGGGAGACAGCAGACTTGAAAGAGACTTGGGTGTGCTGGTGGATGCATCTCTGAAGCCATCTGCACAGTGCGCAGCAGCCTCGAAAAAAGCCAACAGGATGCTGGGCATCATAAAGAGGGGCATAACAACCAGGACGCGGGAAGTCATCATGCCATTGTATCGAGTGATGGTGCGTCCACATCTGGAATACTGCGTTCAATATTGGTCGCCGTACCTCAGGAAGGACATGGCGGTACTGGAGAGAGTCCAAAGGAGAGCAACGAAACTGGTAAGAGGGCTGGAACACTGCCCATATGCCGAGAGGTTGGATAGGCTGGGGCTCTTCTCTCTAGAAAAAAGGAGGCTCAGGGGAGATATGATAGAGACCTTCAAGATCATGAGGGGCATAGAGAGGGTGGATAGGGACAGATTCTTCAGACTGAAGGGGACAACAGGTACGAGGGGGCATTCGGAGAAACTGAAGGGAGATAGGTTCAAAACAAATGCAAGGAAGTTTTTTTTCACCCAAAGGGTCGTGGACACTTGGAATGCGCTACCGGAGGAAGTGATCAGGCAGAGTACGGTACAGGGATTCAAACAGGGATTGGATGGATTCCTGAGGGATAAAGGGATCGTGGGATACCGAGAGAGGTGCTGGGATGTAACACAAGTATAGAAAGCTAACCAGGTAATAAGTTTAGAAACCCAACCAGGTCATGCATGTGCAAGACCAGAGGGTTAGGACTTCGATGGGAAGATAGGACTTCAATGAGAAACCAAGGTGGCAAGGGGGCCCCTTCTGGTGATTCAGACAGGTCGTGACCTGTTTTGGGCCGCCGCGGGAGCGGACTGCTGGGCAGGATGGACCTATGGTCTGACCCGGCGGAGGCACTGCTTATGTTCTTATGTTCTTATGTTTAGAACCTCTTATGATATATATATCATATATATATGTCAGTCTTTAGAACCTCTTATGATATATATATATCATAAGAGGTTCTAAAGACTGACATCTGTAGAGTATGATATGCCCACCACAGGTTTCATTGCTGAAAGAGGAAATAAGAAAGATATTAAATAAGATGTAGGGTAAAAATTGACATTAGGCACTGATGACGGAAGTTAATATATATATCATTTCAAGTTCTCATCATGTATATTTTTATAATCATTTATGCCCACCACCACCTACCATTCCCAATTATATTTATATTTTATTTTTAATTATTTGATTCATTATTTAATAATAATAATACCCATGAATATATTTCCTAAAAAACCTTTTTAAATTAAGTAGCAACAAACTTTCTAATTATAAATGAAAGGCAACACTTACCTTTTAAACTTGGTGGGTCCTGCCACCATCAACTTTGATGTTTCCTGACTCCCAAGGTTAAGGCAGGACATAAGAACATAAGATTTGCCGCTGGTGGGTCAGACCGGTGGTCCATCATGCCCACCAGACCGCTCACGTGGCGGCCCTTAGGTCAATGACCAGTGCCCTATTTGAGTCTAACCTTACTTGTGTATGTTCTGTTCCAATAGGAACTTATCCAACCTTGTCTTGCATCCCTGATGGGTGCTTTCCCCTATAACAGCCTCCGGGAGAGCGTTCCAGAATTCCACCACTTTCTGGGTGAAGAAGAACTTCCTTATGTTTGTACAGAATCTTTTCACTTCTAACTTTAGCGAGTGCCCTCTCATCGTCTTTACTTCTGAGAGGATGAACAATCTCTCTGTCTCTACTAAGTCAATTCTCTTCAATATCTTCAATGTTTTGATCATGTCCCCTCTCAGTCTTCTCCTTTCAAGGGAGAAGAGGCCCAGTTTCTCTAGCCTCTCGTTGTACGGCAACTCCCCCAATCCCTTAACCATTTTTGTCGCTCTTCTCTGGACTCTTTCAAGTAGTACTATGTCCTTTTTCATGTATGGCAACCAGTGTTGGACGCAGTGGGGGCGTACCATGGCCCGGTATAACGGCATGATAACCTTTTCAGATGTGTTCGTGATCCCCTTCTTAATCATTCCTAGCATTCTGTTTGCCCTTTTCACCACCGCCACACATTGCGTGGACGGTTTCATTGACTTGTCTACAAGTACTCCCAAGAATATAAGTCAATAAATGTAATGTAATGTAAAATACTGGGAGAACCATGAACAGCTCAATTCCTATCTCAAAATGAGACTTTGTATGATTTAATTATAAACAATCACACTGATTCTGTGATGGTAATATATTTTAATAGAAGCTATAGATTCTAATATATGCGGCTCATATTAAGTGAAACCCATCCCACCCTATGAAGAAGAAGCATTGAAGTAGATCAATATGCAATCAACCAGCCTTAAGGAGTTAATGCTTTACATTTATTTTTAATTCTTCTACACTGTGAAATCACAGGAAATAGAAGAGGAAAGAGGAAGCCTAGCAACTTACAAAAAGCTGATGGAATCTTTTGTACAATCGAGTGGAGCAACGACAATAAGGAATCGGCATTAGACGCCAGTTGCCATAGAAATGTGCTGAGCTCTGAAGAAAGACCTGTACTCAACAGCAGTGTTCCCGCTAAGCTGCGTTGACGTGCGCACGCGCACAAAATATTACCTCGCAGCGCACAAGTTTCTCGTCACAGCGCACACAGTGTAGAGCACAGTTCTTCAACCGCCGGTCCGCAAACAAAATCTTGCCGGTCCGCGAAGGATTCGGTCCCCGCCGCAACGAAAGGCCGACGTCAGCTGACTTGCAACTTCCTGTTGCAGTCGCTGTGCCGGGACTCCTGCCTTCCACCGCGTTTGCCTCCTGCCTTGTCTCCGCACCTCCAGACCAGCAGCGGCAGCTGTGTATGCTTTTAACTTCGGCACAGAGCTGCCCCTAATCAATAGTTTAGCGCGGTTTCATAAGGCAGCCTCGGGGCCTTTGCTAGGCCGGCCCACATCGCATCATCGAAGCGGGCCGGCTATCAAAGGCCCCGAGGCTGCCTCATGAAACCGCGCTAAACTATTGATTAGGGGCAGCTCTGTGCCGAAGTTAAAAGCATACAGAGCTGCCGCTGCTGGTCTGAACTCTTGGGCCGCTGAAGGAGGGCAAAAAGCAGCTGTCCTGGAGCTTTCCCTTCCTCTCGCCTTTACAGGTTCCTTTTTTCCACCTTTTTTTTTTTTCCTTCAAACGGCAACGGGCCCCAGCATCGACATCAATCAAGTAAGTTCCACTGTCAATCAAGCGGTTCTGCTCGGCCAAAGCTTCCCCTGTGACATGAGCCACCCTCAGGGGAAAGAAAGTGACCCACAAAGGTGAGGGGAAGGAGGGCAGATGATGGAAGTTGGGGGGGGGGGGAGAGAGAGAGAGAGAAGGGGCAGATGATGGAATGGAGGAGATGAGAGAGAGAGAGAAGGGGACAGATGATGGAAGTGAGAAGAAGGGAGAGAGAGCAGAAGGCAGATGGATGTCAGTTGAGAAGGGAGAGCAGATGCTGAATGGAAGTGGGGAAAGAACACATACTGGATGGAAGGAGGAGATAAATAAAGGGGGAAGAAAATAGTAAGATAATGGAGGGGTGAGGGAAAGGGGTGACAAGCTGTGTGTAGACACAGTGAAAAGAGGGAAACGGGACTAAATAGTAAGAAAGAATTTAATTTAGATGGAGGCAGAAAATAGAGAAGGAAGACCAGAGAAGAAAAGGGAAGAGAGAGCAGAGAATGATCAGATCTGAGTGGAGGAAATGAGAAGAGAGATATGCTAAAAACCACAGGGGGGAGGGAAGGATAGAGATGCCAGACCATGAGGGGAACAGAAGGAAGATGATGGATGCTAGACCAAATTGGGGGGTGGGGGGGGGGGCAGGAGGAGAGATGGCAGGGAAAGACAGACAGTGAATGGAAGGGGCAGATGCTGGACTGAAGAGACAGAGAAGGTTATCATGCTGCTGTACCGGGCCATGGTACGCCCTCACCTGGAGTACTGCGTCCAGCACTGGTACTTTAAGAAGGACACGGTACTACTCGAAAGGATCCAGAGAAGAGCAACTAAAATGGTTAAGGGGCTGGAGGAGTTGCCGTACAGCGAAAGATTAGAGAAACTGGGCCTCTTCTCCCTTGAGCAGAGGAGATTGAGAGGGGACATGATAGAAACATTCAAGGTACTGAAGGGAATAGACTTAGTAGCTAAGGCAGGGAGAACGAGAGGGCACTCTCTAAAGTTGAAAGGGGATAGATTCCATACAAACGTAAGGAAGTTCTGTGGTAGAAAGCAACATATTTATTTGGCTCATAACTTGCTGGCGCCCGATATTTTTAGCTCACAGTGAAAAAAGTTTGCTCACAACACCCGCCCGCTTAGAGGGAACACTGCTCAACAGAGAGAGCCTTACACAGTTAATCCTGAAAGGACTGAGAAACTCTTCCTATGACCCACAGAAATGGTAAAAAAAAAAAATATATATATATATATATATATATACATCTGAGGTGTTCCTGTTTCAGAAAAGAAAAGAAGCAAAGTGAAATATGCTCTAGGCAGGAGTCCTCAGTGTTCTGCCCCCAGCTCCGCTGTTACAGTGAAGTTTGCAGCAGCCTTCCATTAAAGTGGCGGCATTAAATTATTAACCATTCATCTGTTGTTTGCTCAGATTAAAAATCCACTGGCAAGCTGCCCTTTCAACAATTTGGACTACAGAGCCAAAGATCAACTGGGGTCTAGAGCATACAGCAGGCAGCAAATTGGGCAGACCAGATGGGTCTTGCGCTCCTTGTTCTCATCATATGCTGTGGCTTGGGTTCTCCGTTATTTAATCTTGGCCAGTGTTCCAGATGGTAGTGTACTTTAAAGAAGATGTTGCCTTTTTATGTGCCCTATAAAATACAACAGCCTTTTGCAGTCCTTGAGAAAAGGAAACTGAACTAAAAAAAAATAAGAAAAAGTTAGAAAAAGACTACACAATGTTTTTCTATATTATAATTATACTGAACTTTCACCTATGTTCTTGGCAAAGTATATACAAATATACCACCCGAGATTTAAAAGGATTTTCCAAGCAGGAAGCCCCACTTAGCAACTTGGCACACAGTATTTAGTGATTAGTGCCGCTGAAAATCACCACTAAGAACATAAGAATTGCCGCTGCTGGGTCAGACCAGTGGTCTGTCGTGCCCTAACTGAGACTAGCCCTACCTGAGTTTGTCATCTCCTTACTGGTTAGGCGAGGAGTGGGCTAGGGGCAGGACATGGGTGGAGCGTGAGCTTAGCTGGTTAGCTGTGATTTTTAGTCCACTAACTGGCTAAATAACCACATAAAGATAGGACAGCAAAAAGTCTGTCCTAACTTTATGCACTGAGTTAACCAGGCACCAGACTAAGGCTGTCTTTTACAAAGGCGCGCTAAGCGTTTTAGCATGGATTTAGCATGCGCTAAATCAATGCATGTGCCCACCGCTAACGTGTCCATAGGATAACATGCACGCTTTAGCGTTTATCACGTGCTAATATTTAGCGCGCACTAAAAAGCTTAGCGCACCTTTGTAAAAGAGGGGGTTAAATATTGACCTTGCTAACTTCTGGGTGTCCATTGAGACCTGGATATTCAGTGCCGGGAGTCATCTATGCCCCAGCATTTAATATTCAGGGTTAGTTCAGCTGTTACTTGCCAGTACAAACTGTATATCTTTGTTAGTAATGGGCTAATAGAACGTTAGTAATGCAGTGATAGAACATCTATGAACACCAATGGTTGACCGTCCCTGACAACAATGAAGATAAGTACCTTGCTGCACAATTCAATTTAATATTGAAGGAATTGAAAGTTAAATAAAGAGGTTTTGGGATGGAGGTTTTTTTTTTTTTTAGAGACCAATGACTGTGTGAGCTCTTCTAGAGAATGACACGGTGAAAAAATTGGTCCCCGTCACCGCCCCGTCCCCGTCTCACCATCCTCTGCACTGCCCCGTCACCGCCATTCCCTTCACCGCCCCGTCACCGCCACTGCCACCCCATTCACCGCCCCGTCACCGCCACTGCAACCCCATTCACCGCCCCGTCACCGCTGCATACATAAAAGCCTCAAACGGGTACGATTTTATATACTTTTCTTTATTTACGTATAAAGGAAACATTCTTTAAAACTTTAAAACTTAGTTAAATATTAGTTAATAACTATACAAAAACAAAACACGCAGAGAAAAAATTAATTAATATAAATTCTCAAAACTGACACATTTTGATCACTAAATTTAAAATAGTTATTTTTCATACAGTTTTTCAATCACTAATCTTCCACCACCCCTGGGGCTAGCAATGCAAAAACAAACACGACATGTACTTTAAATGCTTACAATGTTAGCCTACATGGTAAGTAGACGCGGCCGCTGTACCTAATCGCGGCAAAGATCTCCCTGCCGTGATTAGCATAGTGACCGCGGCTACGGCTGCAAGTCTCCCCTCCCCCCAGCGATCACGGCAGGAGGGCACCCAACCCCTCCTGTAGACCCCCCCCCAACGGCCCTCCCGACAATCGCAGCAGAAGGGTACCCAACCCCTCCTGCCGGTCCTCCCAATGGCCTCCCCTAAGATCGCCGGCAGGAGGGTACCCAACCCCTCCTGCTTGCCCCCCCCCCCACGAACCCTCCCACCCCGGAACCCCCTTAGTCTTACTTTCCAAGTTGGACCGGACGGCTCCTCACACGTATGGCCAGCAGGCTTGCCTCCGTCCAAATGAGGCGGGCCCGCCCCTACCCTGCCCAACCCACAAGATCCTAGGGCCTGATTGGTCTAGGCACCTAAAGCCACTCCCGCTATAGGAGGGGCCTTAGGTGCTTGGGCCAATCAGGCCCTAGGATCCTGTGGGTTAGGCAGGGGAGGGGAGGGGCGGGCCCGCCTCATTTGGACGGAGGCAGGCCTGCTGGTCAGACGAGCGAGGAGCTGTCCGGTCCAACTTGGAAAGTAAGACTAAGGGTGGTGTTTCGGGATGGCGGGGTTTGTTGGAGGAGGGTCCGGCAGGAGGGGTTGGGCACCCTCCTATTGGCGATATAGGGGGCCGTTGGGGGTGCCGGCAGGAGGGGTTGGGCACCCTCCTACCAGTGATCATAGGGGGGCTGTTGGGGAGCTGGCAGGAGGGGTTGGATATCCTCCTGCTGCGATCGTCGGGGGGGGCTGTTGGGGTAGGCAGGAGGGGATGGGTACCCTCCTGCCGCGATCGTTGGGGAGGGCTGGTTCTGTCGGCATGAAGGGCTGAGGGCGATCGTCGGGGGGGGGCGTGTTCTATTGGCAGGAAGGGTTGATCTGACAAATGAGGAGCACGGTGAAACACAGGTAAATAGCGGTTCCTAGAAGGGGGGACATTGGCCTGCGGGGACAAATCTATTCACCGTTTTTGCGGGCGGTGAAAGGATTTGTCCCCGCATCTGCGGCGATTTGCTAATGAGGTCACCATAACCCGCAGCCAAACCGCAGCCACGCAGCGGTTCCATCGCTCCCCGTGTCATTCTCTAAGCTCTTCTACAGGACTTAAATGTACTGAAAATAAGGAGCAACATTTCTGGGGGTCTCTTTTTCTCCACCTACTTTTCTGGTTGTGTAGTTTCCTATGTGCCGTGGACTTTTGATCATAGATATCTGATACTACTATATTAATGTATATGTGATTGTGATAATTATAGTAGCAGTTCTTTGTTTAAGTTGTTGAAAATATCATATTGACATACCATATCCCATTTCTTGGGAGAATAGGAGTTGTAGTGTATGCAAATTTGTCATCTGAAAATACAAAGAACTCAAGGTACCGACTGGAGTCACTGCTGTTCTAGATAGGCCATGTGAGTTTGAATACTGGCCTTTTTCTTTCTATGAAAGTAGTCAGATAACTATATCAAAGTTCCATTGCTAGTTATGGGATTTCTCCTCACCTGAATAAAATACATTATGGCCTACTTATTAAACCAATGTACAATCTCAACACACACTTCAAAATAACTGTTCAGGGTGCGCTACTCCTCATAATCCAAGCTTCTTCACAGTGCAAACCCTTAAAATGATATTACAGACCTTTTATAGTTCACTTGATATCATTTTTTAATAATACAGTACTCATCTTTTAAAGAAACGGATAGAGGAATCTTGTTCCGACTTGGAACTATGTTTCGCTGTAGCTTTCTCAAAGATATTTCCATGTTCTAAAATTACACCTATTAAGGATATAAATTCTAAGTACATTTTTCCAATATTATTCATTAAACTTAGTATCCTTCATTATTCAAAATTATAAACTTTACCTTAATTGCCCTGAGCACTGTTACCGTTCATATACTTTTAACTTCAGAAACATGGCCGCGGCATTCTCTTCCAGTTTTTATAGCTAAATCTAGAGTGGATGACACTGGCCTAGAAAATTAGTGAACAAAGAATGAGGGTTCTCTGATTGGCTAACTTAAATAGATGATTAAGATTTATCTATAAAAACCAGAAGAGGATGTGGCGGCCATATTTCTGAAGTCGGAACAAGACTCCCCTGGAATAAGAGATATACAGCATATAGAGAAACTAAATGAGGAATTCAGACTGATGATGATAATGGTGGAATGAGTGTGCATGTTTAAAGTGTACTCCTGCAGCGTCACTGTTGAGGTCTGTAACATCCTGCTTAATAAACAGCATTAATGTGGCAATTAACCTGTGCTAACAATTAATCTGTATGCTGTGCTAATAGTTAATGTAGTATCCTATCAGTGAATTCAACGGTAATTTCTGTATTAGCTACTGTAGAATACAGAGGAGAAAAAGTATAGAGTGGGTGGGGATTGCGACATGGAGGTAGTTACAGCACATTTTTAATGTAGTTATTCACTATTTACTATATCATCTTTAGCTGTAAGCACACAGCAAGCCGATTTAGAATCTAAAGTTACATAAACCAAGATGATCTGCAAATCTGAATAGGAAAGCATCATAAGAACATAAGAATTGCCACTGCTGGGCCAGACCAGTGGTCCATCGCGCCCAGCAGTCCGCTCCCGTGGCGGCCCCCAGGTCAAAGACCAGTGCCCTACTGAGTCTAGCCCTATCTGCGTACGTTCCGGTGCAGCAGGAACTTGTCCAACCTTGTCTTGAATCACTGGAGGGTGTTTTCCCCTATAATAACCTCCGTAAAAGCGTTCCAGTTTTCCACCACTCTGGGTGAAGAAGAACTTCCTTACGTTTGTACGGAATCTTGGAGAGGGTGAACAACCAACCTGTCTTTATCTACTAAGTCTATTCCCTTGAGTATCTTGAATGTATCTATCATGTCCCCTCTCAGTCTCCTCTTTTTGAGGGAGAAGAGGCCCAGTTTCTCTAATCTCTTGCTGTACGACAACTCCTCCAGCCCCTTAACCATTTTAGTTGCTCTTCTCTGGATCCTTTCGAGTAGTACTGTGTCCTTCATGTACGGCGACCAGTGCTGGACGCAGTATTCTAGGTGAGGGCGTACCATGGCCCGGTCAGAAGAATGATAACCGATCTGTTTGTGATCCTCTTCTTAATCATTCCTAGCATTCTGTTTGCCCTCTTCGCTGCTGCCGCGCATTACGTGGATGGCTTCATCGACTTGTCAACCAGTACACCCAAGTCTCTTTCCTGGGGGGGGCTCTCCAAGTACCGCCCCAGACATCCTATATTTGTGTATAAGATTTTTGTTACCAACATGCATCACCTTACACTTAGCCACATTAAACCTCATTTGCCATGCTGCAGCCCATTTCTCGACATTTATGTCCTGTTGCAGGTCTTCGCAATCCTTCTGCGTCTTCACTACTCTGAATAGCTTCGTATCGTCTGCAAATTTAATCACCTCGCTCGTCGTACCAATTTCCAGGAGGGGAGATAGTGGGAGAGGAGGATTGGAATTATGTTTCAGGAACTTGGAATGAGATTGCTCTGAGGTATCTCCTCATCAATACGAGGATGTGCCAGTGTAGTTAACTGCATGCATTATTTGGGGGTCATTTTGGATTCATCTTTAAATTTTTGCAGTTATATCTCATTACTAGTTAAAACTGTGCTTTTCAAGATCAGGGTGATTCTAAAATTGCGTGGTTTGCTGTCATCTGCTAATTTCAGATTGGTTGTGCAAAGTTATGTCTTGCCGCATTTAGATTATTGTAACTCGCTTTTTTGTGGTTTGCCAAAGAGCTCATTAAGAGCTCTACAGGTTGCTCAGAATACAGCTGCTGGGATAATAGCACGACTGCCTCGCTGCTCACATACCACACCTGTGCTTGCAGATCTCCATTGGTAGCCAGTCACATGGAGAATACAATTGAAGATTTTGACTGTGGTTTTCAAATCTGTTCGCGACCTGTTACCAAGGGTGATTACCTCCTTGCTGCATGCATATGTACCTTGTCGCTCTTTAAGATCACAATCTAGGAACCTTCTGATTGTTCCACACTTACGCTCGGTCACATAAGTGGCTAACTGATCCCGAATGTTTCAAGGGGACGGACCGATGCTATGGAATTCAATTCCAGATTCCATCCGTCTAACTCCTGACTTTTCAGTCTTTCGGAAAAGCCTGAAAGCATATTTATTTTCACTTGGCTTTTCCAAACACGAGTAATGTTTAAACTGGTAGTTACATTACATTACATTAGAGATTTCTATTCCGCCATTGCCTTGCAGTTCAAGGCAGATTACAAAAGAATTATAAAAAAAACGTATTACAAGAAGAAGATATCTGGTAATTTCTAGAGGAGATAAAGAGTAGATGAGGTTGCTTTGGGGAATCGGGAAGGTATTGGGAAGTGGGAAGGAGCGAGCGGTATTAAGTCGTTTGCTTGAATTTCTTGAAAAGTAGCGTCTTTACTTCTTTTCTGAATGTTTTGTAATCTGGGGTCATAATCAGTAGACTGGAGATTTGGTTGTCGAGTTTTGCTGCTTGTGTGGCTAGGAGGCCATCATATAGTTTTTTCCGTTTCACTTCTTTGATTGGAGGGTGCGTGAATGGAGTGTTGGTTTTCCTGTGTCTAGTTGATGTAGTTTGGATGAGGCGGTTGTTCTGGTAGGTTCAGGTAGTTGACTGCCTTATGTGTCTTAAATACAGGTTTCGGATAGTAGGTTATATGCTGTTTTACTATGTACTGTTATGTTTGTTTTAACTATGTATGTGCTGTTGTTACCCGCATAGATGTTGGATATGTGGGCTAGAAATGTTTTAAATAAATAAATAAAAGTACAAGAGAGGAAGCCTGAAAACACAAAGCAAACAATCCTAAAATACAGACTGAGGGAGCTTTACAGAAAAAGGATTCTTTTCTCAGACCTGCTGACAGCGACATCTCAAATACCTGTAAGATATGTCACTGTGCGGGGGTTGACCTGTCTCTCCATCAATTCATTAATTATTACTTGTAGTCTCTTTCTAAATTTGGAATGTGTTTTCTGCCACCCAAAGTGCAGTTATTTTACACCTATTATTTTGATTTGCAGAGGAACGTTCAAAAGCCGTTTATCAAGTTAGCAGGCCATGGAGACATTGTCCGTAGGGATGAGCTGTCATTTCCAATGACATAGAGAAATGTCATCAACATGTCCCGTAAGGTTGCGTGTAATTAACAAATGAAATTTTTTTTTCTCAAACAATAGGAGAATAAAAATAAACACCAGCCACTAATATTACTATATACACACCACCGGTGGAATAAAATACAGTATATATCCTTTATCTTTTTATTTTTTAATTCAGTACTGTAAACCATTGGTCAAAAAACTCCAAACTACTTTTCCATTCCAACTAGTATAATTCCATTAATATAACTGTTTCATGTAAGTCCATAAATATAGCTCAGCAGTCACATTTTGTATATAAATTCTGCACTTATTTTTGTTTACCCTAACGGAGAACCTCCATTTCACCAACGGCTTCTTCAGGGGAAGGCTGTATGTTTTAATGACTCTGCAGGAATATTTTCTGGAGAGGAGAATGATCTGTTCGGAATGGAGTGATATTTATTGGGAGAGATAACCTTGAAAAAACCGTATCAGAACACATGGGTGAAACACGTCGGTTATCCCCCGTTCTATGAACTGAGATCAGAAATTGAGCTGATCTAAAGCTAAGTAACTTTATTTTAGCCACTATTTATGAACTATTTAAGTATTTAAACATTAAATTATATAAAAAATTATAAAGAATACAAGCACTCAAAAAAAGTTTAAGAAAATATAAGGATCCGATGACGAGAGGAGGTGTAAAGCCACCTACTATGAAGATTTATTGAGTGGGGAGGTGGCCTCGCTGAGGATCATGTGAGAGATTTTGCAATTGAAAAAGGTTTAAGTATATAAGGTTTGTAATCCCTTATATATTGAGGCTGTGAATTACTATTGCCTTTTTCTTTAAGAAGTTATATGAGTTATATGAGTCTAATTTCTGGAATATTTTCTATAACATAAAAGAATTGTTTATGTGTGCAAGCAGATCCCAATAAATTCATCAGAATGTCATTGAAGTGAAAAAAAATCATAAATTGATGGTCAGTACAACCATGACATACATAACTACTTACTAGATCACTGGTGTGCCAGGCTTTGATTATTTGACCCCCCTAAAACATGTCTAAACACATTGGTCTTGCAGAATCCACAGCTGATGTGTATATATTAACAAATGAAAACCATCAGAAAAAAAACTCCAACATTAGATTTTCTCCTGGATTTTATAAAAGTTGCCCAAAGTTGGACGTAATCCTGAGGGTAGGGACTCCATTCTAGGCCCTATTGGAGGCCTGCAGAATGACCTCACACCAGCTCCTAACTGCCCCACCCACCTCTTTTAAATCTTTGGGCAGCTGCTGTGCATCGTCAACAAGCAGGCCTGCCCCCCGGAAGTAGAATGATGGGTTCCGGGGCAGGCCTGCTCATTGATTCTGTGCAGTGGCTGCCCGAAGATTTAAAAGTACAGCACCGGGAGGAGGTGGGTGTGGGAATAGAGCCATAACTGACTGGCAACCGTCAATGTTGGGGGAAGTTGTGGCTTCTGTGACCTCCTCCTTTGTGACACCCATGATCCTGAGTTGTGCATACAACTAGTTAATGATCCATTAACTCTCAATAATTGGCTGCTAAGAATCAATTATTGGCTTTAATTGGTACTAATTTGGAATTGCATGCACAACTGTCTATATGTAATTCTATGAAGAATCACACATATCATTATCACACCGTTATGCCCCAGTCCCGCCCCCAATCGAGAATGGCCTACCTGTACGTTTAGGCGTTTAATCGCCCAAACCGCCACTACGTCTACCTTTAAGCCCTATTTAAAAAAAAAAAAAAAAAAATCACCCACGTCCCAAATACTAAAAACAAGACCTTTTAGGCATGGGAGGGATCAGTCGTTCGCCTAAAAGCATGATAAATGGCATCTGTCATAAGCACCAGTAAGAGAATCGTAGAACCATCTCCCTCCCCCCCCCCCACAAATGATTGTTGGCAGGAGACATGCCCAATCTCACCTGCCAGATACCTCCCACCCCCCAAAGGTAGTACACCTGGCCCCCCCCAAGGCCACTCCCACCGGACCCCCTGGCCCCCCCACCAGAACCTCCCTAACCCCACCCAGACCCCCATAACCTTTTTTAGATGGACGGATGGGTCCTTCCTGCGTCCAGCCGGGAGGCTAACCGCTGGAATGGCGGGTCTGACCCTTCCCAGTGCATCTTGGTATGTAACAGGGAGGGGCCTAAGACTCTGATTGGCCCAGGTGCCTAAGGTCCCTCATGCCTTAGGCACCTGGGCCAACCGGAATCTTAGGCCCATCTCCCAGTGCATTCTAAGATGCGCTGGGAGTGGCCTAAGATTCCGATTGGCCAGATCCCTTAGTAATGGTTCCTGTTCCTGCAGCAATACCATTGAATGGTTCACCAGTACAGCGATAATACCAGGTTGCTCTTTGACACGGTACCCATTACTGTGATAATGGCTACCATGTCACTCTCTAGTGTGAAGGTGTGCAGCACTTGAAGTCCAGATTCTCAAGCCGTCTGGAAAGCTTAAGTTTAAAGGGTCCAGATTCTCAGGCAGTCCAGATTTCTGGCATCCAGATATTTTGGATTTGTACTGCAGATACCTTGAAAATGCAACGAGCTATAGGACAACCAGGACAAATTTTGGAAGTCCCAATGTGCAGAGAAGAAAGAAGAGGGGAGGGAAGAGCAAAGCGAGAAATGCAAAGAAACCGCAGAATATGACTGAGGAAGAAAGTAGAACGCTTAAAGCACACATGCTAGTTCCTTTTCTTGGGGCTTTGGGAGATTATTCTTGCTTGAATAAACTTAAATAAGCAAAATTAATAGAAATAGTTTAAAACTTTTCACAGTTTATAAATAAGTAACACAAGGTGCTGCAATGGGATCCTTATTAGAATTCCAGGCAGGCATTGCAGTAAACTAAATATAACCAGAAGAAAAAAGGATGGGAGATTTAGAGAAATACAGTTTGTGATAATAGTAAAAGACAGGTATGAAAATATTACATTAGTGACTTTTATTCCGCCATTACCTTGCGGTTCAAGGCGGATTACATAAGAGGTTATCTGGACATTTTCGGAAGAGTTACAGAGTTGAACGGGTTACTTCGGGGGACTGAATAAAATATATTATGATGGAAAGGAATGGAGGTGCGAGATCGGAACAGAGCCGAGAAGCAAGCACGTGGCTATTCTGATCGATGTATTGAGTACTGTCACTGATGTTGCTGCTTTAAAACAAGATTGCAGGCCACAGTTTAGAAATTAGATTTACCCTCATTATCGCCAGACCTATGAACTGGAACGAGACCAGCAAAGAGAAAGTAGCATATGGGTTCCAAAGCCTTGCTGATAAGGTTTTCAGATTTGTATTGGCTAAGGCAATCAAACTTTGAAAATCCCTCTGATAAAACTATGACAGGGGACAGAGAAGGGTCTGATTTAAAAGCTATCCCTTCATTCCCTCCCTACCCCCACACCTAATCCTTTAACATTCAACAGAAAATACATTCACCGGTAGAAAAACATTGGAAACATTATGGGTGGTATTATTAACCTTTTCCTATCGGGTGTCCCGGATGATGGGACATTCAAAAAATGACATAGAGAGTGGATAAACAGTCTGTATGGACTAATAAAGAGCTAGGAACACAAAATATTTGAATTTACAGACTTATGACTTACTAGTGTTTAAGCCCGTTACATTAATGGGTGCTAGAATGTCTGTCTTTCTTTTCTGTCTCTTTCTTGCTTTCTTTCTGTCTCACTCTCTCTGGCCCCCTGTGTCTTTCTTTCTGTCTCTATCCCTGCCTGCTGTCTTTCTGTGCGTCTGTCTTTCGTTCTCATGCACTGCCTGCCTGTCTTTCTGTCTCTCTCCATGGCTCCCTTCTGTCTCTCCCCCTCAAAGCAAATCAAGATTTCTCCCTGGCACCCCTTTCCTTCTTCCCCCCCTTCCCTGTGCAGCAGCAGCATTGCCCCTCCTTCCCTGTGCAGCAGCAGCATTGCTAACCCTTCCCTGTGCATCCACCTCTTGCTTGCTCCCCCTGTCCTGCAGTAGCCCTTCTCCCTTCCTTTTTCCTCCCTCTCCTCCCGGGTCTCACACGGCTGTTGGCAGGAAGCGACGTCGGCAATGGGTAAAATCGGCTCTTCAGGCTCCGCACATAGAACATGGCCACGGAAGCAGAAATCATGGTGGCAGAGATCACGCCGTTTCAACTATGCATGCACGGGTAAGGGTTTTATTATATTAGATTTACATTATGTTTACAATAGCTGTAAATGATAACGGTGAATAATACAAAACTTTGCTAAAATAATTCCAATTGGAACCAGCATAACGTAAAATTTATTACGATAGGAAAAGGTTAAACCTTTTTCTTATTAGTCAGCCAGCATAACGGGATATCTTTGCTACAGGAAGAAATAGTAAAGGTTTTGTGAGGACGCATCAAGGTCAAACTGTTTTATTGGAAGTGTGAGGGAGCTCTAGTAATGAATCTAATCTAAATCTTGGATTTATATACCATGCCATCTACCTAAAAGGAGCCCGACTCAGTTCACTTATAAATCGATAATCAAAGAGAAAGTAGTTAGATTAGAGAGGAAATAACTTATTAATGAAGACTCTCGTCTCTATAAGATGCCTCTCAAAAGATTTTCTCAAAAATGTAAAGCTCACCATCCCCTTTATAACCACTAATTTTTATGAAGTTCTTCCCTCATTTATTAAAGTACCTGTAAACCGTGCCGAGCTCTATCTTTATGGAGAAGATACAGTATATAAACTTAAAGTTTAGTTTAGTTTAGTGAATGGTATGGAGAACCTGAACTACAAGGAACGACTTAGGAGACTGGGATTGTTCTCCCTCGAGAAGAGGAGACTGCGAGGGGACCTGATCGAGACTTTCAAAATATGGAAAGGATTCAACATAATAAGAGCAGGGAAAGCAGCTATTTACAATGTCCAATGTGACACGGACAAGAGGACACAGTCTGAAGCTGAGGGGGGGACAGGTCCAGGACAAATATCAGGAAGTTCTGTTTCACGCAGAGAGTGGTGGACACCTGGAATGCTCTCCCAGAGGAAATAATTGCAGAATCCACCGTTCTAGGGTTTAAGGGTAAACTAGATACGCATCTCCTTAAGAGTGGCATAGAGTGACATGGGTAAGGGTATATTAGGTGCCCATCTCCCTTGAGAATCATACAGTGACATGGGGACTTAATCCATGCCAGGGCACACCTGGCGGGGCCTCTGTGTATGCAGATCGCTGGACTTGATGGACCCAGGGTTTGATCCGGAGATGGCAATTCTTATGTTCTTATGTTCTTGTTCCTTGTCATAAACAGAAGGAAACCATCACTGAAATAGTACTGAACAGGTTAAACAAAATACAGTGATATATGCATGCCTGTCACATTATTCCTTGCATTAGCTACTAGAATTCTCTCCCACGCTTCATGAGCACTCACGTTTACCGAGCTCAGTTAATTAGAATATAGAGAGATGTTAATGAGGGTAATGTTAATCAGATTTAATGTAGGTGAGGACCCACGGTGCATTAAAACTGTACAGAGTAGATGGCTTAAAAACTGGGAATTGCGTAAGTATTCTATAGAAAACACCATTGCTTGAAGATAAGAAGGGCTTGATTCACTCTAATGCATGAAAGATAATTCTATAAGCAGGTGTCTCGTAAGAGACATGACTCAGGGGCTTCAAGGTAAAATAGCATTATTCGCCGATGATGCCAAACTATGTAACATTGTGGGTAACGGCAGTCTGTCCGACAGCATGACGCAAGACCTGGTTTTATTGGAACTTTGGTCTTCGACCTGGCAGCTTAGCTTCAACGCTAACAAATGCAAGGTCATGCACCTGGGCAACAATAATCCGTGCAGAACGTACACATTAAATGGTGAAACCTTAGCAAGGACTACAGCAGAACGGGATTTGGGGGTGATCATTAGTGAAGACATGAAAACGGCCAATCAAGTGGAGAAGGCCTCATCCAGGGCTAGGCAAATGTTGGGTTGTATCCGGAGAAGCTTTGTTAGTCGGAAGCCCGACGTCCTAATGCCCTTGTACAGAACCATGGTGAGGCCTCATCGGGAGTACTGCGTACAATTCTGGAGGCCACATTACCGTAAAGATGTACTGAGAGTCGAGTCGGTACAGCGGATGGCCAGCAGGATGGTCTCGGGGCTTAAAGATCTATCATACGAAGAAAGGCTGAACGAATTGCAGCTATACTCTCTCGAAGAACGCAGGGAGAGAGGAGACATGATTGAGACGTTTAAGTATGTCACTGGTCGTATCGAGGTAGAAGATGATATTTTCCTTCTTAAAGGACCCTCCGCCACAAGAGGACACCCGCTGAAAATAAAGGGCGGGAAGTTTCATGGCGACACCAGGAAATACTTCTTCACCGAAAGAGTGGTTGACAGCTGGAACAAGCTCCCAGTGCAGGTGATCGAGGCCAGCAGCGTGCCGGATTTTAAGAACAGATGGGATGCTCATGTCGGATCTCTAGGAGGGAAAGGTCATCAGAGAGCGATTAAATAGGGGGGGGGGGGGGGTCAGCGGTGTGGGCAGACTCGATGGGCCTCGGCCTTTTTCTGCCGTCACTTTCTATGTTTCTATGTTTCTATATTCTATATATGGCACCTAAAAAAATCTGTGCCAACAAGGATGGTGCTTGGCGTGATTCTAAAAGAATTGTGCACAGTTTATAGAATCACACAGCGGTCGTGCCCATCGTAACATTTAAGCGCACTCATTTAGGCAAAGTAAAATCAGGCTTAAATACCTGCAACTAAGTTGTGTGTGTCTAACTTTTACGAAGGCACAAAAAAGGAATCCAACGTAGTCTGCAGTGAAAGAAGCAGCAAGCAAAACACAACAGAACACAAACTGCAGATATGTACAAGATGCAGGCGTTGTTTATTGATCCAAAAATAATGCGGTGAATATACCACCTATTTACCAACCAAGGGACCCGACACGGTCCGTGTTTCGGATAACACGCCTTCCTCAGGGGGTCCATGGTGGGGAAGGTATAGAACAAACCGCAAAAGAGATAACAAACAACCGCCTGTGTGAAACGAATGTCAGAAAACACGTACTTCACAATAGCAATGCATTATTTTTGGATCAATAAACAACGCCTGCATCTTGTACATATCTTCAGTTTGTGTTCTGTTGTGGTTAACTTTTAGGAAGGCCCATGATCGGTCCATGCTGTTTTCCCTGGCTGTGATCCCTTTTGAGATTTGTGCGATAGAAGTGATGTGTACCACTTTTTAGGAACGTACTTAGAAGTTGCATGCATAACTGCTAATTAGTACCAATTAGGTTGGCTTGTTAAATAATTAAGTTGCAAATCAGCTATGTGCACTGATTTGCACACACAACTTGAGGTGCCATATACAACCCAAAAAAGTTGGGGCAGTCTCTATCAAGAGCTACACACATAGTCCGGTGAGTTTCCACTTTTTTCCGTTCCATCGGAAAAATATGGAATGAAAAAAAGAGTACAAAATCACTTTGTTGGCTGGGCCGAGAACTTTTCGGCGGCCCCTTATATAAGCGCTCCACTTCAGAAAACATTCGGCCCATAGCTATCAGTAGCTGTCTGCGAGCTGAATTAGATCCACAGATCCAGTGCCAAGCCATGTCCCAACCACTGGTACT